>NW_026517447.1:0-102102 GCF_026319265.1 Colletotrichum chrysophilum | reverse complement strand
CCGCAGTACGCCGCCTAACCCGGCCTGCTTCACCGCTGTTAGGTGCCTACCCTTGTAAAGTCCTTTCTTCCTTCTTCAGCTTAGAATAGTCAATCGACGGCACCTCTACGCTGAACAAGCCTAGGGGCCAGCCCCTTACAGAAATGTCGTCTTTATGGGTTCCATGTTGACTAACATAGGCATTTTAGCCCGCTCAACAAATCCATCCCATAGTTGAAGCGAATATGCGAGCGAGTTGCCCAGGCCGGATCGGCTTATCAATCAATGGGATCGTTCCCGATCTCGGGACGGACGCGGAGTAAACGGACCCACGCGGAGAAGCAACCGGACAGCCAGATCCCTGCCATCTCGCCCGACTCCACCTATCGGACTGCGTCAATTTGTTATCGCAACCTTCTTCGGCAAATGGCTCGAATCGCGTCTATCAAGCCCGTCCTACCACGATAAGCAGACACCCGCCGGCCCGGTCTCTTAACTCAGTCTCGTCAACTCCAACGTCGACCCGGCCCGGTCAGTTGGTGATATTCATTAAGTCCCCCTCCACTCCAGCTTGGCAACACCCAATCGTGAACCCCGCAACAGACTTCTCCGCAAACAGCCTTTTTTTCACAATGGGCGACCTCGCACCCCAAAACAGCCCGTTGGCCAACGACATCCTTCTCGTCTTCCTATCATCACCGCGCAACGAGGAATGGATCAGTAGAGTCGAGTCAAACTACCCCGGCCTTCAGGTCCGCTGGGCCAACAACCATCTGCCGGACGGCCGTTTCCTCTTGCCGGACGAGCTTCCCGATGAGGTCTGGGACGGCGTCACCATGATTATCAGCTTCAACCCCCCGTCGCTCGAGAGACTCAAGAACGTCCGCTTCGTGCAGTTGACATCCGCGGGCGCTGACAAATGGCGCGACCACCCGGTATACAAGAACCCGGATATCCCGTTTTGCACGACTAATGGATGCCATCCGTGAGTAACAACTAGTGTCGTCGCTGAAGCTGAAGACAACATAAGTTAATACAAGAATTAGTCCTCAAATTGCTGAGTGGGTAATCGGCAGCTGGCTCGCTAGCCAGCATCACTTCCTGCGCTACTCAGAGAACCAAAAGCAAGGCTTCTGGGAGGGGCCGATGGCCGTCGACTTTGAGGATTCAGTCGGCCTGCGCATGGGCATTCTTGGCTACGGAGCCATCGGCCGACAGTGCGGAAAAATTGCGCAGGCCATGGGCATGGAGGTGTACGCCTTCACGCGCAGCGAAAAGGCGACCCCCGAGTCTCGCAAAGACGACAGCTACGTCGTCCCCGGCACCGGAGATCCCGACGGCCTCGTCCCTTCAAAGTGGTTCCACGGCGCTTCCAAGGAGGCCGTCAACAACTTCCTCGCTCAAGATCTCGATCTCTTGGTCATTGGTATGCCACTGACTTCAGAAACAACTGGACTCATCGGGAAGGAGCAGTTTGAGATTTTGTCCAAGAAGAAGACTTTTGTTTCGAACATCGCCAGAGGACCTCTCATCCAGACAGATGCGTTGATCGAGGCGCTTGAGACTGGCAAGATCAGGGCTGCTGCTTTAGATGTGACGGATCCTGAGCCGCTGCCAAAGGACCACCCCCTGTGGAAGGCACCGAATGTTTTTATCACCCCTCATGTGAGCTGGAGGACAAACGGATACTGGGAAAGAGTGCTGGGCGTCTTGGAGACCAACCTGGGGAGAATGCATGAAGGAAAGCCTCTGATCAACGTGGTGAACAAGCAGTTGCATTATTAGACTTGGTTAATAATAGATGGTGCGAGGGCGACCTGCAAATCTACTGCCACTCAACACTTCATTTGTTTCCCCGGCGTACTTAGAAATTCGACAAAAAGGTAACTAAGTCCTTACAGTCACTTTTAGCAGCTGACGACACAGCAGTGTTACCAAACTTATCAACCGCATTTGGATCCGCCCCCTCTTTCAAAAGAAGTACTGCAACTTTCTCGTTGCCAAATTCTGCAGCTCGGTGAAGCGCAGTCTTATCATAGATGTCGGCAATATGTATGTCCGCGCCATGTTCTAGGAGCAAGCGGACAGTGTCCTCGTGATTAATCGCAGCTTCGTGCAGAACGGTCTCGCCCAAATCGCTACAGTGGTTGACCTCAGCGCCATACTCGAGAAGCAAACGGACAAACTCAAGCTCCCCAGCTGTCACGGGCTTGAGAGCTGCCCACAAAGCGGTTCGGCCTCTGTCATCCACTACAAGATTAGCATCAGCACCGCCCTCGAGGAGAAGTTTGGCCATTTCCAAATTGCCCCGGTAGATTGCCAATTCCAGTATCGCTCCACGATCTCCAGCGGTGCTTGCATTGACTTCGGCGCCGCGTTCGAGAAGAAGTTTCGCCATTTCTAGATGACCCATTACCGCTGCCGCGTACAGTGCACTCCCTTCCCTAGCATTGATTTCGGCCCCGTGATCGAGTAAAAGCTTTGCCATCTCTACCTGGCCCGTTTTTGCTGCCGCCTTAAGTGCACCTCCGTCGTAGCCATTGACATCGGCATCACGGTCGAGAAAACACCGCGCGAGCTGCATATTACTGGCGTTTACGGCAACAATCAACGCTGTTGTGCCGCCGGCGATTTCGTTAATCTCTGTGTTTGACTCGTCAAGTAGGATGGACACCACCGAGGAAAGCCCGAGATGAGTTGCAAATTGAAGAGGATTATAACCAAAGCGAGCTCCAGGTCTATGAAAAGCGGAAATTCTCAAAGCGTAGGGGCGAAACCGAAGCATTGCCCGCACAGCTTCCGGCGGTATCTCTTTGCTTTCCCGGAAGTGATCTGGCCAGAAGCTCGCCGCATAACGCGCCCAAGGGAACATGCTTTTCATGCGCGAGACGAAGGAATAATCCACCATATGAAATGGAAATCCTTGGGCTTGTAGTGCAGCTGACTCGTCAAACTTATCCAATATAGCGAAGCAAATTCGTGCCGCCTGGGTGTTTATGTCTTTTGCTTGGATGTGGTATTGAGCAACATTTTCCCGCTTCTTAATGCGGTTAGATTTGAGGTACTCCTGGACTGAGAAGTGCGCGATCCGTACGCATAACGTCTCTTCCTCGTTCGCCTCACGGAACCCATAGTGTTCAATGAAACCAGGACAAACTTCGAGAACAGCATCCGCATCATGCAACATGCGGTTGCCTCGAAAAACTGCCAGCGGTCGGTGGCCGTCGAGAAAGAGGTCGTCTGAGCCTACATGGTCTGAGTCGGCATCTTTTGAGTCGTGTCTGATTCTGAATCAATTGAATCGAGATCAACTGCCATCCCGTAGATGAGCCCATCTATGGTCAAATGTCTCATAGCGCTGCATAGCAACATTAGCATCTGCCTGGCGTAATCTTGAAAGGCGGGCGGTATTGCGCGAAGCATCCTTTCATAGGTGTCGTCCAATGTTCGGGGTAGCGAAGTAAGGAGTTTGTTAAGATGTTCTTCAGTTCGAGGGCAGACAGCGATTTCTCGGAGCTGGCAGTCAACCCACCTGAAACTGGATGGTATTAGCAGTGGGAATTTCTCAAGGCTTTCATTACCTACACTCCATCTGCCTGGGTTGTTAAAGTGGTTTCGATCAGTCCATGAAACCCTTTCCACTTGCGGAGCTGTGGTTTATCCCGAAGACCCTGCGTGATATACAGCGCAATGTCCTTGTTGGAAGCCTCGTTCCTGACAGCAATGGATTCGTCTCGTGATGGATCAAGAGTGTCTCGGATGTCGACTTCGTCTCGGCTGGTGACCAATAGATGGATTGTAGGCTCCCCCCACCCGCGCATCGTAGTCAAAACATCTAGTACATCCTGGCGATGCTTGTCCCGTGGGCTTTCGTCAAGGGCATCTATCATAATGTACGTATGCTTGAATGACCGGCATAGCCGGCGCAGGCAGTCAAGCAGTACTTGATTTCGTGGTGTCGAGTTGCGGTAGCTATCGTACAGGCGTGAGAGAAGTGAGGAACGAAAATCATTGCTTTGTTGTTTATTATTGCTCTGTTCTCCAGATAATTGTAGAATCAAAGCACGCAAAAGAGCGGATACATCTTGTTTGCTTGTATCGTCGAAAGCGAAGTAGAAGATGGCAACACCGATGTCTTGGCTGAATGGAAAACGTGTTGTATGGCCGTGGAGCACAATATCGATTTACCACAGCCAGCGAAGCCGTAAAGCCATAGAAACGAGCTCCCTTGTTGGAGCCAAGTGTTGAAGGACTGTCCATTAATAAGCCAAGCGCCCGTCCCAGTCTGCGACTTTTCATAAGCTATGTTAAAGTTTATAGTGGCATCTGGTGCGTTGAGCCATTTGACAGTATCCTGGCTGACGTTGCTTGACCGATGTAATTCAAGCAAATATTTTGTGTCCTCGACATGGTTGCGAATGCTGCTGGTATCCTCGTTCTGTAGTAGCTGCAACGAGAAAACCACCTGCTGGAAGATGCTGTCGACGTTTTGCTCAAGCTTCTGTAGCATGCCATGCTGAAAAGGGTACGTAGCCTGTTGTACTTTTGCTTTCAAAGCAGCCCTGAGACCATCAACCTGGGAACGCTCAAACTTATCGGCCACTTTCTTCAGCTCCTCAATGCATTCTTTGCATTGAAATATACGACCTTCAATACAAGCCAAGATAATGATATCGTCGGAACGAAACTTTCGGACGTCAAGCTGTCTCCTCAGATTTTCGAGCAGATGGTGAAGGTGCGACAGGTTATTGTGGATGCGAGCGATGTCAGAGCTCTGGTCCTTCAGAGTGCTGCAGTACACATAAAGACCTTTCACGATCTCAAGTCCGAGCGAAACGATGCCCGCAACCCCTGAGGCAATTGAAAAAGGATCTGACATAATTGGCGAACACTTTTGCGCCCAAAGAAGAGTCGCAAATAGTCGCAAGCTAAAATATTGCGTAACTGGGAAAGACGAGATGTTGGTGACGATGAAAGAAGTAAGCGCAGCCTTATTTTCCCTAGGTAGCTCGGGATCATCCCCATTCCTCCTAATTTTCAGTTATTCAAGTAAGAAATTGGGTACTTCTCTAGCTAACGCTACAATGTAGGTAAGCAGTATAACTCATGGGGTATCGACAGCATCCAATCATGCAGGTTGGGTTTCACTGACCCGTGCTTGGGCGTGATTGGCAGAATGTCAAGTGTCCAGGGGCATGATGAATACACACATGCAGCCAATGAATCTATCAGTCGATGAAATAGAGGGAGTATTGCCTGGTACACCTTATGAGAGATGCCAAAAGATAGAGAGTTATGGAACGGACGATACAGACCGAAGATCATGTGGCGAGGAACAATTTGATGCAAGACTTCGTATTTGCATGCTCGAATTCAGCCACGATTGAAAATCTATGAAATATTACTACTCTCACTACCAATAAAATCTGTCAACTGAGCGCTGAATACCGAGAATACTGTGTACCTTCCTCTCGTCTGGTGATGTTTGGCACATGCTCCAGGATTTGTGGATTTAATTGGATTAGGACGTCGGAGCTTGTATTGGATTTCGGATTGTAAAAGAAACCAGATGCTACGGTATTGCACAACTATCTCAACCTCTATTTCCATCCATTTCAGTATTCACGAAAACACGCATCAAGCTTCATACTTCCGTTCTTCCTCAAGCTCAATCGCCTCCGTCTTGTCGTCAATAGTATCCTTCTGACGTAGATTTCCCTCCACCGCCGCGTCACCAAAGACCGCTGCAATTTGCTCCAGACTAAGTTGATTCGTCTCGGGAAGAAAGAAGTAGTACGCTAGGCCAGCGGAGACATTTGTGGCTATGAAGATGAAGTAGAACTTCCACTCTAGCGCTTCAAATGCCGTGGGCGAGACCTGGCTCAGCCAGATGGCAGTCACAGCCTGAGTGAAGATGGCAAACCCGACCCCAGTGCCTCGAAGATGCAGCGGAAAGATTTCCGAGACCAGCACCCAGTTCGTGCTGTTGAAGAAGACGGCGTATAAGAAGGAGAAGATGAAGATGAAAACTACGCCGGCTGAACTCCCTGCCAAATTTCGGTCGTCGGGGTAGTACTTTGATAGGGCCAGCAGAACTATGAGAGTGGCCGCGAGTGAAGCTGTTCCCGTACCTATGGTGCTTGTCAGTTAAGTCTTTGAGTCACTTTTGCCGCATGACGTACACATTGTCTTTCGACGCGACCAGGTATCTGATACCCAGATCAGATTGAATATCTGTCCTAGGATACCCATTGTACCATAACATCCAGCGATGAGAAGAACCGTTTGGCCTTTGAAGCCGAGGGCCGCGTACATCAAGCTCTGGTAGTTCTGGATGACCTGAGATCCCGATAGCTTCGTCATGTTCACGATGAGACATGCCAACAGCATCCGCCTTGCGTACTGTCGAGTGAAAAGAATCTTCAACGACGATTGGCGACGCAAGTCGGCTTCGAGTGCGAGCTGGTCTCGAATCTCGACGTACTGGTGCTGGACAAAGTCTTCGCCGCGGGCACCGTGGAGTCTCCGAAGAACCTTTACCGCATCTTCGTGCCGCTCTTGTTTGACCACTTTGATGCCTCATTAGCAAGGGCTATGACCAGCGGATGGGTGCCACTCACACCATCGGGGACTGAACGGCATTGCAAAGACCAGTAACCCAAGCCCAACAGCCGGCGGTGCTTGCATCGCTAGTGGAATTCTCCACTGCCCATTCCCGCTCGCGAACGATCCCGCATATCCAATCCAGTTAGCAACGAAAAAGCCGCCCGCATTCGTAAGCCCTTTCAGCCCGACTAAGAAGCCGCGGTTCTCAGGCGGAGATATCTCCGCGAGGTAGATTGGCGTGACGGAGTACAGAACACCCGTCGACCACCCGCTGAAGATGCGTCCCGCAATCATCATGCCCGGGTTCACGGCAGCCGCCTGCAACGCAGCGCCGAGAATACTGACCACGGCGCCGATGAGGACAGTGTATCGACGGCTCCATTTGTCCATCAGCCAGCCGGACTGCAAGCCGCCGATGCAGCCGCCGGCATAGTATGAGGCTACGATGCCACCAACGAGAGCGGGAGGGCCTTGGGACCCTCCGTACATGTACGTTTTGAAGGTGGACTGACCGATTGTTGTTGCTATGATGCCGGTGTCAAGGCCGTAGAGTAAACTGTTACGTGAGCTGGACGGAGTTTGAGAAGGACCCGAGAATCACTGACCCTCCCATACTAATACCGATGGAGGCGAGAAGAGCCTGCTTTGTGTTGCCATGGTGGCCTCGGAGTGCCTTGGGACCTCCCATATGTGCAAACGTTAGTTTCCAACTTTACACGGCCCGTGTTACTTTGAAAGAAGTTTGTGAATGACGATGTTGAGAACGTTCATATTCATCTGAGTCTGCCATGGCAGTCTAATACTGCTCTCCGCTGGTGTGACTTCGCCAGATCTTCGCTTGTAACTCCGCGTCTCCCCCCGCACCCCGCGAATCCTTCCCCGGAATCTGCCTGCCGATGTGACTCTAACGCAAGGATGGAATAGGATTACCACCATATCCGTCTCTACCTTTTCCGTCGCCTGTTTGGGAAAAGAGTCGGTAGACTTATTCCCGTACTCGAAATAAATTGACCAGCAACACAGCCCCATGGCCTGCATTGCGAGAGGTGTTCCACTTCACCTCACTCTTTACGCCATTCTCTTTCCAAACATTACCGTTGAAACGTAGGAAGGACATGGTTCTTAATGAACAGTGATCTATCAGCTATACAGTTCTATAGAAAATGAGAGTCTATCTAGGATTTATCGATCACGTTGCGATCTACACAAACCAATGAAAACACCCTTTTATCCGCGTCTAATGCCTAACCCCACCTCAAGGCCATTTCAACAACTGTACCTCTCTGGCTAAACATAACATCCAACGCGAAAAGGTCTTGCGGAACGGCTCCACCCTTTTGCGCTTTAGTCCTCACGAGCTCTCGTGCAAGGCTGCCCATCCCTGAATAGGAGACTCATGATGTGTGCGTGGTTGTTGATCATGAGTTCGCTACCGCCCTGAGTTAAGCGAGAAGCACTCTCCATGGCGATGTCGCGCGCACTTTTCTGCAACCGGTTTTGGCTCATTGGATCAGCTTGATACTGAAGCAGAAGCGCGACTGCTCCGGCGTTCCCGGACAAAACAGCGTAATCGAGAGGGCTGCAGCCCTGGGCGTCGCGCTTATTAACCAGGGATTTAGGTCCCTGCTTCAGAAGGAAATTGAGAGCGTTGATTTGCTGCTGAAAAGTCGATGTTCTGCGGATGGATAGAAGCTTCGTCAAGACAGTGTCTCCGGCTGATTTGCCGATTGATTTGAGTTTATGGCCCTCCTCTTGCATCGCAATAACGAGACCGAGGAGGCACTTGTTGCGCTTATCGCTCGGGGCTTTCAGACACTCCTGAATAGGCGACTCGAAGAGCGAAGAGTGTTGCTTGAACTTCGAGGCGCTGTTCTTGAGGATATCAAGAACCTCTTTGACCTTTTCGTTCTTGCATCCCTTCTTCAATTGTTTCTCAAGCTTCTCGCGAGAACCTTGTGACCAGATTTTGAATCCAAGCGAGAGATCGGCTTCGGGCTTCTCGGCCGATGACAAGCTTTCCCAAGAAATGTCTGCCGGTTGGGGGATAGGGCCACGTTGGGTTGGTCTTGAAGGCGCTATTGGCGGAGGGGGTGGATTGCAAGGCCCTGGAACGTATGGATTTGCCGGCAGCTCATAGACCCGGGGCGTTGGAAGAGGCGGCTGCGTTACATCGAGGTTGATGGGAGATTCTGGACTCTGTTGCTGAGGCTGAGAGTGCCAATGAGCTGGCTGCCGCTCCGCAACAGGAAGCTCTACAGGACCAAGCAGCACAGCTGGAACTTCAGAGGCTTCGAGCTCGGGGTAGAACAGCCGGCTACCGATCTCCCGGCCAGCCGTGTGCGGATGCGCAGAGGATAACCGGTACTGTACGATGTATCTGCCCCCTCTGTGAGCTCTGTTGACTGGAATTATGTCGTTAAATGGCCCAGATCCGTCGTCACTCGTTGTTGGTGTTAGACCAACATCCGAGTTTCCATTGTGCGACCAGCCGGTTGAAATAGTCGACGGCAAGTAGGAACTAGTGCTTCTGGAGCTCCCAAATAGTGCTAGAGAGTCCGAATCCTCGTCTAAGTTGTGGCCATGTCGGTAGTCACTAGATTGAGAGTCTGGGTATGTTCCTGGAAGATCTCGTCCACCATTGTAATGAACTCTTCTCGGACGGTGGGGAGAATGGCCTTCGTCAGGTCTAAGTCGATGATAACTGAGGTTGTCGGCGAAGTCTTGATCGTCCTGGTTAAACGAATCTAGTCGACGGTCATCCTGAACAGGATAATTGAGCGGGTTGTGCGGATGATGTGGGCCTTCGGGTTGGTTTCTATCAGGACGGGCCGGGCCTCCGCCCCCGCGGCCGAAGAGCCATTCAGATAACCAGTTGGAGGACATCAATCGATTTTGTAAGAAAAAAATGGGCAAGTGATTTGTTTAGAAGACTATCTACGTGCAAATGAGGTGTGGTTTTGGCGGATTTCGAGTGATTGGTAGCTTCCTCGACCACTTAGAGGAAAACATGTCGATTATATGTGCTCCGCATCTACAACTGTTGGACGGCGGAGCAGCGGGATCACACTTACTAGGAGGCCTTCCACTATTTCTCGGTGAGAATGCTGTGAAACCCCAATTAGCTACAGAGTCTGCCTTCACCTGGCTTTGGGGGCCGCCAGTTGAGAGAAAGATGGTGTAGAGGAATGGCACACCTTGGATCCTGCAGCCTTATCCGCTGGTGAGTTTTGCTCACTTAAAAGGTCACCCGACTGACTGCCATCCTCCATGACCAATAGAATTTATGGTGCCAAGCTATCCTAGAACAAGGCTTAGCACGATTAAATCTACTTTTTTGGTCCTCAGCTATTAAGGCTTCCGGTTGCCTCCCTCGAGCTGGCAGACTTTTCCGCAATTTTGCACTTTCTGTGTAGCTTGAAGATTTTTTCTGCAAGTTTTCTTCGGCAGAACTTGATCAAATGATGCAGAGGCATGGGTTTCGCGCGGTGTTTTCACTGACTGCTTCGCGTCATCGGACAGCGCCCCAGCACAACCGACGTGGCAGAAGCCACCGCTAGATGCCCCAACTTCCTAAGCCACATCGTCGGGTTGGAGAGTCCACGAGCACCGTGTTCTTCACCGCCGTCTCAAATCTCAAGTAAGAAATAGAAAAAGAAGTAGTTGAAGAAGCGCGATGCGAAGATTATGGTATGACGAGCTTCTTGTCAGCTCGTTGCCTGGGGGAGACCACCATCTCAGCGAGCACTCATCGATGCGCAGCTTGGCGTACTCGGCAGGCCACCCAGTAAGTATACGGAGAAAGTTCCCTTAGATTCCACGTAGTTCCAAATTGCGAATCTTCTGGAGCAGCACCGGCTGAAACGAGTACGTACAAATCTGTTCCGGCCGGAGATCGGGTCCTGTCCGGTTCCAGAGTGGATATCCCGGGAAAGTGGGCCTCGGCCTGATCTTAACACCGGGCATTGAACAAGCTCTGGGACATGGACCCTGATGACATTTCAATCGCGACCTCTTTGATCTAAGACATAAAATCCAGCCATTTCGAAGAAGTCTGCTGACCGCAAACAGAAATTTCATTGCAGGACATTAATAGGCGCTAGGCCCTCTCTGGTCCTCCAACCCTTTTTCCCTTCAAAGAATTCCGCTAATTTCAGGCGCCTCCCATGTCAGCTACTTGAGACATCATCGGTCTGGCCAGAACTTGAAAGCAATCGGCATCAAAACAATCTCGGCCCGGTCATCTAACCACCTCTTCATCGCATTTCAGTCAACCGCGAACTTCGCACTCGGCCTGTCAATGCGCTTTCGCTGATTAAAGCTTTGACTCTTTCTTGATCGACGGGGTCTTTGAGCTAAAGCTTCTAGGCCACGACTCCCTAGTCATCGCGATGCGTTCCACGCGCATCATCACATGGCTCCTCCCGTTCCTCGGGGTCGTAGCTACCCAGGCATCGTCGATAGAAACCGTCCCGACATGTGCTGTATGAAAGCCTACGCGACTCTACCTTTCGGCCTTCGACCTGTAACTGACTGAATGATAGCAACCATGCATCGCCGAAGGTTTGAACAGGACAGCCTGTCCTACGTCGAATCAGACGTGTCTGTGCCAAGATCCGAACTACATCGATTTTGTGGAAGATTGCGTTCTCGATCACTGCTTGCCAATCGACGCCCTAGGTAAGGAAATCTCCTCCTCAGCTAGAAGCCATTAATAAGACCCGATAGCCACGCAGAACTACACATGGTACGAGTGTGGGTTTCCAGTAGAAAATGATTTCACCTCGACAGTAGTTCCTCGGCTGGTCATGTTTTTCGTGCTGCCTACTCTGTCAATAATCACCCGGATGGTCGTCAAGTTTTCACGTGTCTCCGTATGGGATGCCGACGATTTGATGATCCTAGCTACGTTTGTGAGTAAGCTGATCTAGTAGTCTTACCGCATCTGACTCTCGGGCGCAGTGTTTCCTCATTGCGTTCGTCCCGTTGAATGCAAATGGTAAATAGCCGTGCTCCCAGAAAACTGCTGTAATATTCTCAAAAGCTAACATCTTCCTCTAGCGGGAAAGAACGGTGCTGGTCAAGACATGTGGTCTTTGACTGTTGATCAAATCACAGAGTATTTCAAGGCGAGTGGCTGTTTCCCAGTACATGATGCAATATCTAACACGAACCAGAACTTTTACATTGTACAAGCTCTATATTACAGCACCATAGCGTTTCTCAAGGCGTCCATTCTCTTCATGTATCTACGAATCTTCCCTGGCGAGCGGTTTCGAGCAGTCCTTTGGGGAACACAAGCGTTCAACCTGGTAATCGGCGTCACGTTTCTTCTCCTCGGAATATTCCAATGTCGACCAATCCACCTTGCTTGGACGGCTTGGCGACGCGACTCCGAAAGTCTGGGTACATGCATGGACGTTGTCATCATTGCGATGGTCTACTCGGCGATCCAAGTTGGAATGGATATTTGGATGCTCATACTACCTCTCACTCAGATTCTGGGCTTGAACATGAAGTGGAGCAAGAAGTTTGGGCTTATGTTCATGTTCAGCTTGGGGATTTTGTAAGTGGCTCGAGTGAAGTCTCCAAAGTGAACTGGTTTTTGTTAACTTCGATCCTCCCACCGCAGTCTCACAGCAGCTAGCACCATCAGGCTGAAGCTTCTTGTCCACTACCATCAAGGAACACACAATTTCACAGGTAATTGACTCAACCCCAGTATCTCGTCATTCTTGCTAACTTAGATAACAGTGGGTTCGCTTCAAATTGCTATATGGTCGGACATTGAGCTTTGCGTGGGTGTTTTCACGGCATGCATATCGACCACCCGACAGTTCTTCCGCGTCTTTATTTTCGGCAGGCCGGATGGATCAGCTAGCTTGCATTCAGAGCACATCCATGCCAGGAGTCTCGAGGGCAGTCCAAAGCGGTCTACAAGGCAGGCTGCAGAGGCGGTGGACGAGCCTAGTCCGCATACACCCTGACATGTACTTATGTATTGAATGTTTCCTAGCGTCATTCTTCAAGTCTGACTTGTTTCCAAAAACGATTTTGCTTCTCTCCTCCTAAAATGTGTCTGATGGAGGGCGGACCGTCCTCTCACCCTGGAGAATCGCCCACCTCCTAAGCACTCGCCTCAACTTCCGTCAATTTCCCTCAACTTCCAGCAAAAGCCGAGGAAAGCTTTTGAGCGGGGGCCAATTTGGCGTTCGTTATCCACAGTCTTGATGCTATCAGTTACTCGGTCCGTGGGTGTCAGCAGCTTGCAGCCGGTGGGATGAAATATGCCTTCGACAATGGGTCATGGTCTTGATAACAGGTGTGGCACCGGGGCTGCCCTGTTTCAAGGGAACAGAGTGTCCAATAAGGGTCGACGTTGTCTTAGGTTCTCTCGAACATCCACCCATGGAGTGCAGAAGCTGATATTGGCCCATCAAAACCGTCAGCTTCGTTGACTTGCTCAGGGCCCGACGCGACTTAAGTCCGGACCACGTCAAATAAAGATGTATGCCGCCAAAACCACTGCAAATACCCGTTAGAAGTACAACTATAAGAGCCTTCCGTCGGATTTATATGATAAGAAAGTTATTCTCATCGCCATAATCACGCATACAACATTCCTCTGAACTTTCGACGAAATGAAGGTCTTCCTCACGGGCGCCAGCGGCTTTTTGGGAGCCCAATGCCTGTCACTGCTTTTAGATGGCGGGTAAGTTTCAGTCACTCTCTTCGCTATGAAAGCCAAATGATGGAATACATCTTTTGCGCAGTCATGATGTCGTTGTCGCGGTCCGATCGGACGCGAAGGGCCGCGATATCCTGGCTCTTCATCCCAAGTCAGAACTTAAGCTGTCTTACACTGTCATTTCAGATATGACAGTGGATGGCGCTTTCGACAAGGCTATTCAAGCAGAGCCAACCCTGGAGGCAGTCATACACACTGCAAGCCCTTTCCACTTCCAGTCCAAGGATGCCGAGACCGAGATGCTTAATCCGGCCATACGAGGCACCATATCTCTTCTCAGCGCCGTCACTGCCTATGCCCCAAATGTGAAGAGGGTTGTGATTACCTCGTCCGTCGCCGCAGCGGTCAACATCAAGGCGCCCCCTCCGGTCTTGACCCCTGAGATGTGGAACCCGATCACTCGAGAAGAAGCCTCGTCGAACCCATTCTTCGCATATCTTGCCAGCAAGACATTCGCAGAGAAGGCAGCCTGGGATTTTGTCAACGATAAGAAGCCACACTTCGCCCTGTCGACGATTTTGCCGCCTCTCATCCTCGGACCGGTTGTACACCATCTTGACAACCTTGGTTCAATCAATACTTCCAACTCGGCGTTCGTCGATATCATTGAGGGCAAATGGAAGGATTCGATTCCTCCCACCGGGTCTCCTCAGTGGGTCGATGTGCGCGATGCTGCGTTCGCTCATGTCCAGGCACTGATTGTGCCCGAAGCTGCTGGCAAGCGGTTCCTCCTCTACGCGGGTGACTTCAGCAACGCTGAGATTGCTCGAATTGCCCGAGATAATTTTTCAGAGCTGGCTGATAAGGTCCCTACCAACATCGAGAGCGACGTGACCGCCGCCGAAGCTAGTATTGATGCCGGGTTGTCGAAGGACATTTTGGGTGTGAAGTACCGCTCTCTAAACAACAGTGTGGTCGACTCGATCAGGTCTCTGTTGGGCCGCTGAAGGCCGTTGATGTACATAGAACCTATCCATTTGGCGTTGTTGGATTAGATCGTGACTCTTGAGTCTTCATTTAATAAGCTCTCTCCAGCATATGGTCATTCACGCCGGTGGCCGTAGTTTGTTGACTGTCTTGCAACCGCTCACTCATCTTTCATCTTCGTCGTCCGGGAAACATGGACCATTCTGAATAGTTTTATCGACCCTGCAAGCCCGTAATGTTCCTCTAGCGCGACCGCGATCCTTTGACAGGGCTGTGGTGGAGATTTTCTGAGCACGTCATGATACCGGATATCGCGACACGTTGAAAGCGCCGCTATCGGGATAGGGGACTGGAGACTCTGTAAAAACAAATCGGAAGTCTTATTTGTTCTCAATTACCAGCGCCTGGCATCGTAGGTTCGTACAATCGATTCATCAAGTCTACCAAAAAAGCTCAAAGGGTAGACCAGCTATCCGAACATCATGAGTAATCCTAAACAACTCCCTCATGAGGAAACCTCACAGACGACACCTGACGCTGAAATCGCCATCATCGGGGAACAAAGCCACACGAAGCGGACATGGTATAGAACGGTATTCTTCCAGGCCACAGTCATTGGACTCTGTGCCTTCTTTGCGCCTGGGCTGTATAATGCCATGCAGTCTACTGGAGCTGGCGGGCAACCGACTCCATACCTTGTCATGTCCGCATCTAAGGCACTATGCTGCATTAGGTTATAATCTGACTTAATCACAGGTCGGCCAACGCTGTTCTGGGGGTTATGATGGTTGTCACTTGCTCAATGGGAAGCGTAATGGCTAACAAGATTGGATTGAAAAATGCTTTGATTTTCGGAACAACAGGATAGTGAGTAAAATGGTAATTACTTCACGTTTCGGAAGGCTACTGAAGAAAGCCAGCGCCATTTACTCAGCGTCGTAGTACACGAACAACAGATACGGCAAGGAATGGTTTGTGTATCTAGGCTCTGCAGCCTGTGGCATCACAGCAGGTATCTTCGTCCCTGCCGACCTTCTTTTCACAGCTTGCCGCCTGTGGACGCACATCGTTTATTGTCTTGTGAATCTGACGAAGAAATAAGGTATCTTCTGGGCAGCTGAAGGCGCAATCATGATAAGCTGTAAGTTGCGATCACAAAGAAGTGCTACAACCTGTGTCTTGACTGACTCATCTTGCGTCAGACCCCGAAGATCAGAACCGTGGAAGATATCTTGCGTATTGGCTTGCCTACCGTAATGTGAGTTTACCAAGGATTTCAACTCAATGGCGAACGTCGTTGCTGACGAATGCTAGGGCGGTTCAATCGTCGGTGGTGCCATCAACCTCGCTTTCAGTATGCACTGCGCCAACACATTGAAACCTGATACTGACTGGATTCAGATTCCACTGGGAAAACAACGGGAAAGTCAGATTGGAGAACATATGTTGTTTTCGTGGCCTTGCGTGAGTCGGCCGGTTCATTGATGCATACGTCTTGGAGGATCTTCTGACTTGAACTGTTCTAACAGAATGCCTTGGCCCCTTCGTTGCCATGCTGCTTTCACCCCCTGAGAAGGTCCAGCGTCAAGATGGCAGGAAAGTCTCCCAGGCCGAGCAAATTCCGACGACTGCTGAGCTGAAGGCCGTTGCTAAGATTCTGGTCCGGAAAGACTTTCTTTTTGTGTAGGCTACCAATCCCTCACTCGATATCTCACCTAAAACAGAAGCGCTAACTAAATTTTAGCTTCCCTTTCTTCTTTTACGCCACATTTCTACTGTCATACGCAGGATCTTATCTCTCGCTCTACTTCTCAGTCAGATCAAGAGCTCTAGCCTCCTTGGTTTCAGCATTGGCACAGATCACGGCCAACTTCTTCTTCGGCCACTTTCTCGACTGGACCAGATTCACCATCAATCAAAGAGCCAGATTTGCGTACTTCGGTATGATGGCCCTGTTTGGTGGGACCTGGATCTGGGCAACTGTGATTCAATGGGAGTATGGTCAACGTGCCCCAGCATTGGATTGGGCTGACCATGGGTTCGGCCGAGGCTGGGCTCTTTACATTCTGCTTCAAGTGAACTTGTGAGTACTTCATCAAGTACATCCTGTCATCGATACTTAAACTAACTAAAAAATCAGTGCTCTGGCATACAACTATGGCTATTGGTTGGCTGGATACATGGCCCGAGGTCCTGCTGAGGTTATCCGCTTTACTTCAACTGTTCGCGCTGTTGAGGCAGCAGGGGGTGCTGTGGCATCTGGCATCAGCTCTACACACGCGCCTTTGCTCGCCGCTGTTGGAGTCAATTTTGGCCCGTGGGGGTTGGCACTTATCCCTACCTACATAGTCGTGAGGTCTCTCAACATCAAAGATGACACATCGCGTGATGAAGATGAGGTTAGCAAAAGCACAGGGGAACCCTAGAGCCACGAAAATAACAGGCCTGCCATATATACGAGGCTGCGGGAAATTGTGTAGTCTCTGTTGGGACCATGATGGAATGTCGAGCCCATTCAAGTTTCTAAGTACATGTATATCTCACGAGTAATCGCTACAAGCAAAATCTCACAATCTATGCAAGCAAAATGCGTGTTAAACTGATCGATCAGAAAGAAGGTGTCGCCTTGAGGAACCCACCTATAGTCGACTAAAACACGACGACCTACCCGTAATGGCCATTGGACGTCAGAACCAGTGCCGGCAAAGTTCCGATAGTTAAGGGACCCGCATCGGACTGCACCCGATCCCGACCTCGCAGTGTCGTGATTTTGCAAAGCGATGATACGTGACAATGTAATCGTTTATGGGGTCTGTCGGAGCACATAATCGAGGTTACATGTTCCGTGATACGAGATGCCGGATGATGCCATACGACTCAAAGGCCTCCGTGTCGAAGTTCCATGAACTGCCAAGTTTTGTTCCTTGTTCTTCACTCCAACTTTGCGTTCAGCTCAACAGCAACGACGGAGAGTTTACAACAAACGTCACGTTCGTCCCCAGCATTAAAGCACGAAATGGCTCAAGAATCGTGGCGTAAAAGTTTCGAAGAAGATGGATTCGCTGTCATTCCCGACGTCATAAGTCAGGAAAAGGCGGTCGAATACCAAAATCGCGCTTTCAGCTGGCTCAAATCATTCGACAACTCCTCACTCGACTTGCAATTCCCTCCTACATGGACGCCAGAAAATCTGCCCTTCGTTTCTGGGATCAACACTTTCAATCATTATGGGGTTGTTCACGAAAGGTTCATGTGGGACATCCGCCTCGAGCCCGGAGTAGTCGACATCTTCTCTAAGATATGGAAAACCAACGAGCTTATTGTCTCCTTCGACGCCTTGAACATCACACTCCCGAGAAGGGCCGGTCATGTTCCGCGTGAGAAGTGGCCCCACGTTGACCAAAGCCCGTACCGAAATGGCCTACAGTGTGTGCAGGGTATCGTGAACTTATCGGAGTCTGGACCAGAGGATGGAGGCTTGACCGTGTACCCCGGTTCACACAAGGTGACGGAACAGTTCTTCCGAGAGAATACAGAGCGATCTGAGTGGACACGAAAAGACTTTTTCAGATATTTACCGGATCAGATTGCTTGGTTTGAGAAGCGAGGCTATCGTGAGCACAAGGTCATTGCAAAGCCAGGGGACCTTATCATCTGGGATTCACGACTGATCCACTTTGGCGCGGAACCTACGGCATCAAGTGACAGAATTCGGACCATAGTCTATGTTTCATATGCGCCGGCCTCATTTGCGACAGAGGAAGTACTGGCTGCAAAAGCAGAGGCCTTCAACCGTTGGCTCGCTACCACGCATTGGCCCCACGACAATATCGTTCTGAGAACAAACCAGCCCACTCTCCCTGATGGAACCATTGATAAGAGGAGGTCCGAACCTCTTGAGAAGCCAGAGTTAAGCGATGATCTGCTGAGACTTGCTGGGATCAAGGCGTACTAGGGGAGGCCTAACAAGGAGGCTGATACAGATGGAATCAGGCAACAAGCATGTACAACTGGATTCTACGTACTTACGTATGTATGCCTTTATCATCAGCAAGCAGGAAGTAGCGTCTCCATGCTTATGAACTCACCAATTAACATCACGTGCCCAATTAAGTGTAAGAAAACCCAGACACGCAAGTCATGCGACGATGCTGTATAACAGTAATTCAGATACTTAACTCGCTCACAAGGACAGGCCAATAGTCTTGGTTGGGGGGTTTAAAGGCAGAAGCAAGAACATTGCTACAAGGAGCAAATGATACTGGAGCTGTCACTTATCACGTCTGGGTCATGTGGTACTTTAAATAGTTGATATGGAACAAACAGATCGCTTTTATTTTGGTATCAATGCCGTCCTCAGATGTGAGAACCAGCTTTTCTAACGTAAATTCCCTCCACAAACTTGACCCGTACTCGATTTGAGGGTCTAGAAGTGTGACCAAGAATAGCATCCAACGTCGCCTATCTAGCTGTGCGGGACGAAAGCAACTCCGGCGCTGTAGCTCTTACCGCCAACAGGGGGAGTGTCCCTGCAGCTAGAGTCTGTGCCAGTGGCTCCAGCAGCCTGGCACATCTCGCGCCATTGGCAGTTGCTGTAGCCGTAGGGATGCCAGTACTTGCCGATCCTCGCACCCTCGGGTCCAATGTACTGGCACTCCTTGGCACCATCAGACCAGGCGTTGGCATCAATCATCTTCGCCAACTTTGTGTCGTATCGGTTGCAGACTGTCTGAGTTGCGGCGTCGTTGGGCTTGCCATCAGAGTTGTAGCAGTGGCAGAAGAGGTAGCCATCGCAAGCAAGCACGCTCTTGGAGAGAGCGACGAGCATAAGGGTGCCAGCAGCGGCAACAGTAGGAAGCTGCATGATGAAGGTGGTAGTGAGTGACTTTTGGGTTGTTGTAAGTGAGTGACTGGTCGTAAGCGACTGAATGGTTGGAAACGAGGGAAACGAGTGTCTGTGGGTTGCACTAAATGCTAGAACATGGCTGTCAAAGGTTCAGATGGTTTTTATAGTTCATCTCTGTTTGCTCGCATTATGCGACCGAAGTGTGGTTTGCGGGACGATTCAGTGAGTCCAGGGGTGAAAGCTCAAATCAGATGTGATTGACAGCCCCTAATACAATCGAAACTCTATTTCTTGGGTTGTGCAAGGATGTCATGTTAAGATCTCATGATTCAAGCAGCAGAAAATCTCGCGGTGACGGCGACCCCGAAACCAACTGCCGCAGTGCTGGGCTACTTCGTAGTGTAGAATAGTGCCCCCTTCCCCACAAACCACATTGTGGGAACCGGGATGGGTAAGGGAAAATTGAATGCAATGCCTCCACACGTCAATCAACGAACACTAATAAGCCAGACAGGCTACTTCCAAGTGCCTTGGAGAAACAAGTGACTTGCCGCACTGCTACCTATCGCTCAGAATCACAAAGACATCTAAAAAAAAGAGTTCGTGTCCCGGAAAAGTGTCGACTGGACCGACTGTAGCCTCATAGATAACTCTTCAAATTTCAGCGTCAGCGATAATACCGTAAACTTGGACAATACATGCAAGGAAGATAGAGGTTACGCTGTGACCCTCCACATGTTTCCCCGTCAGAGTCATACGGCAGTCAACAAGGTGCGCCTCCAGGCGGCAAACTGCGGAAGAAAAATTAGAAGGGAAGAAGGACATGTAAGGAAGAACTAGTCCAGCAAAGCAGATGAAAAATCGACTTCCGTAGCATCGGCATGATTCAATTCGCTCAACTGACAAGGTCACCTCACGGAGCAATATCGACCAATGTCTAGTGTCTATCGGTGCTGGGCAGCTTGCATTGTCGTGCATTGTTACTTAGTTTGGCCCCCAAGCTACCAGTCCATCGCCCTCTCCGTTGCCCCTGACTCCAACAAATGCTACCTTATGCCGGCAGATCATAGTCAAATACTGCCCTGTCGTTAAGTCAGCAATACCTGTTTAACTCCACTGCAACCAACGGCATATTCGTCAGAGCACTAGGAATGGATTTCTACACATGAACTCGCGTTTCTAGCATGGAACAAAACATTCAAAGATCTGCTTGTAGTTACTGCCGGTTAAACAAGTCACGGACAAAGCCGATGCCAAGTTGACGATGTTGAACTTTCAGAGTAGGAGTTGCAAACTGTAAGGATGCAAAGTATTGATGTGGCACATTGCTTGTGCATTGATGCCTAGACTTAGTAGTGTCAGACTCTACATGGTAGACTGAGATCAATTGACGCCTGGTAACTAAGCCAATTCCTTGCCAATCTGATCGAACTCCCGGCGCCACTCTGTAACCTTCTCGACCCTCTTGAAGGGGTCGAAGTTCATTGCCTCGCTGTCGACGAACACGCTGTCGCCAAGAGTAAGGGTTCCACGGCCGACAAACTTGCCCAGCTCATAGCAAGCCCACTTCGAACTCTCGTCAGATCTGTTCTTGTCTTCCCATACCCCTACCTTGAAAGTCGCCCCCGGACGGAAGAAGAAATTCGATCCCCTGGCAGCACCACTGCGCGTCTCCGTGGTAAGGACCTTCGCCTTAGTGTGTGGCTCAGGGGTGTCATCCATGTTGTGCCCCTTCGCCTCGCCATCACTGTTTCCATTTGCATCTTTCTTTGGGCACCGCGAACAAGTAATGTTGGACAGATATTTCTTCTGTGCTTCATTCACCACATTGTTTGCAAAATTGTTGTTGCCATTGCCGTACCAGTTGCTGCGACCGTTCTGGTACCAATCCCTTGGTCCGTTCTTTTGGGTAGCTTTGGCCTCCGCAGAAGCACTCTTCGAAGCATTCTGGCGATGATAGTCGTTGTGGGCAACGATCGCGCCATTCTTGCTGCCGATCTCGCTGTTCGGTGGGAAAGGCTGCATCGGGGCCTCGCGGACATCTTCGATGAGCAAGACCAAGGGCTTGTTCCAGATTCCGGGGTCCATGTCATTCTCATTGTAGAACTTGAGGTCACACCGGCCCGCCGAAAGCTGCGTGTTCGGAGCGCGGACGATCACGTGGTCGATGTTTGCCTCCGTTGCTTTGGTATTTATCAGCGAACCGAATTCATGCAATCTTATCGGAGAGACTCACGGGTTCCGTAGAGGTAGAATGGCATGAAGGTGCTCGGATACTCCTCAAGCCGCCACTTGGAGTTCAAAGGTCGACTCACAACCGTCTTGCCAAGCGTGACTGTGACATCCTGGATGACGATACCTCTGTTGGTGCTATTAGCGACTGCCCCAAACCATGATGTGCCTTATTCAATGAAGTGCTAGAAAGGACGCACGAATCTTCTGTCATAATCTGTCCTTCGAACTTTCCGCCCCTCTCCGCAATGTCTTTAAACATGACCTTTCGCTTCGTCACGAGAACGAGGGGCTCCGATGGGTTTGAATTCTTCATGTCGGCGTATTTTGCCTCAGATCGATCATCAAATTTGGCAGACATGATGACTTGCTGTCGATGATTTGCGACGTGGAACATAGGCCTGTGAATGAGGTAGATCTTCTCTGTTCCCTGGATGAGAAATTTGTGGAAGTCTGGGGCCAATGTGTTGCGCTTGCGAACGACCTGAGAAGAGATATTAGTCCAAAGCAAGTACTGATGCTACCAGACAGGTCGCCTTACCTCAGTCTCAGCTTCAACCACCTTTTTGAACTCCTCGGCAAGATCGTTGGTGAAGTTGCCGTCACTTGGGAACGGAGACATGACGACGTTCCGCAGGACCATGAGATCTTGCGTGCTCGGTGACAGGCCAAGTCGCTTCACGAAGTTTGCCTTGCACTTCCCGTAGAGTTCATCTGAGAACTCGGTAGAAGTGAGGTACAGAGGAATCTTGGTGGGATCATCAGTGGGGCTGTCGACTGAGAATGTCTCCACGACTCTCTGCATGAGGTAGTTGGCTTCTTCGATGTCGTCGTTGAGGCATCCATCCGCGTATCGAAAGTTCAACGAGAAAGCGTTGATGTTCAAATCAGATCCAAGCGCTCGCATAAGCTTGATAGCCTTCTGGTCGTCAGGTCGGTGCTGGTCATCGTTCATAATGCTTGCGTTGCTCTTCAGGACGATGTCATTGCGGATGCGCTTCTTCTCGGCCTCAATTCTGTCTTCCGTCGCATTCTCCTCAAGCTCAGACGGAAGCATGTTGAAGGGTACACAGATGTAAGGGCTGGATGCGTCGGTCAGGGATGCCCACTCCGCGGAAAGCTGCATCACAAACATTGTAGTCAGTACATTGAACGACGTCAAACACGAAGGCAGGGCAGATCATACCCGAGTGCAGGTCCAAGTGACCTCTCCCAATAAGGCGCCGTATCCCTCCTGGGTAAGACCAATGGTCTTGTTGGAGAGCCAGGCTGACATAGCCGAAGCTCCAGGCTTACTGTCCGTGTCTTAGCTTCTTTCGAAGGAAGGTGTCGTTGTTTTGGAATGCCACAAACCTTCCCTCAACACCATAGATTCCGATGCTGGTGACAGATCCACGGGATAGGTAGGGACTTGTCCATGTCACCAAGAAACGCATGCGATTGTCGCGATAGCAGAGACCACCTGCGGGGTAAGGAATGTAACCGGCCTTGTGAGGGTCAACAGTAATGGAGTCAGCAAAGCGCATGGCGTACAAATCTTCCTGAGTTTCAGCGCGTAGGCTGGCGTCAGGCACGAACCCATCAGTCGTGCCCATCTCAGTGGGAAGGTTGATGACATCGCCAGGGCGGTAGTCTTTCGGCAGCATGGAGCAGAAGTATCCACCCCACGCGGCATCAGCATGGACGAGGAATGAGAGGCCTCGTGACTGAAACTGCTTTCGCAGAGCGAGAATGCTGCTGAGGCTATCGACGGCACCCTCTGCATGAGATAGATTAGTATCTGGTTTATTAGAAAAGAGATGGTCTTCGGGAGCATACCTTCAGTCGATCCTATGATTCCCACAACTGCGTAGACCGGCTGCTTGTTTTCAAGACTCTCCCAAAGCTGGTTCTCTAGCTCGCTAATATCGAGGCGTGCTCCTAGATCTACCGGAATACCGACGACGTTCTTGGAACCCAGGCCGCAGATAGCTGTAAGAGTCCAGACACATTAGTGTCCACAGCGTTCTTCTCCTTCATTCAAGACTTACCAGCTCCTTTGGGCCATGAGTAGTGTCGAGTGTTGGACAGCATGTATTGACCTGGCTTCTCGATACCAAACTCCCTTTCCAGATCGTCCTTGCCTGTGGACTGAATGGTTAAGTCGTCCATGAGATCAGAGAGGAACTTGTTGGAGATTCCATGTTCCTGGTAAAGTCTATCAGGGAGGTCAAGGACGTCAGACGGCTTGAGGTTCAGCAACTCCCAAGTTGAAAGATGGGTGAAAAGCTTTCTCTCCCCTTGGCAGGTCTCGACATGGAAGCTATCCTTGAGAAAATCCAGCTTCTGACCTTCGTCAAATGCCTTGCGAAGCGACAGCGGGTAGAACTTGAGATTTCGAGCTTGGACGCGGTTGGTCAATGAGCCAGGTATTGGGCAGATACTATTCATGACTTACCGACCCTAGACCACGCATGTTAGCTTGTTAAATTCAATAATCAACGGGGTTCTTACCACATGGATTCGAGATTAGCTACCGTGCCATCGCATGTGACGTGACCCCAGCCTGTTGGGGACTCAGTGTCATCTTCGTTGATGTTGTAGCCAAAAAGATCGCAGAGCTGCTCTCCGACCTCAATTTCAGCGACTGTCGTAAGAGGACTTGCTTCAAGCGCGACATTGTTCGGATTGTAGAGCATCGTCATGAAGTAGCCGAGTAGTGAGGACATGCTCATATCAGTGCACCTGATAAAATCTGTTGAGAATCATCCAAGTGGCGGGCGAATGGATGGTTACTCACATATGCGCCTGGTACCGAGGTGACCAGAAAGGAATGCTTGATCGGCCAAGAATCTCCGAGGCCTTGTCGACAGCATTTTTGAGCTTGTCCTTGGACCTCTTGAAAGCTGCAGATTCCTGCGTTTTCTCGTCGATGAATTCCTGTCCTGTATCAGATAAAGTGCGAAAGGTGGTGAATTGGAGATCAGACTGACTGCGTCATTGTCAAAGCGATAGTCCAATCTGGCTTGCTTGAGGTTGTTCAAGATGATGTCGATGTTCTCCTTGAAGTATGGCAGGTTCTCTGCCCGAGGCCCAATGAAGTATGATGAGATGATCTGATGAGATTCATCCTCGGGGACTGTGGCTGCATCACGTGTGGGATTCTTGAATCCGTTGCTGGAACCCTTGAGGGTTTCTTTGAGGTAAGGATACGACCCGTTCGCAGCGGTGGTCTTGAAAGATGCCATGATGAAGGTTTGTCAGAAGGATGAGACTGGTTGATGGGGCTTTCACGGGAGAGCAGCTGAAGTGAGGGATGCAGCTCTAAGTATAAAGAATTCCTCCAAATCCTGATACGTCCTTCTTTTCCGTATTTTACAAATGCTATGGCTCGCTGATGGTATTTCCGTCTGCCGTGGCATGCCGCTCCAAAGCCGCCGCGTCCATTCTCAGTCTATTCTCGCCAGCTTCCACCACGTCATGTCGTAAGAACCTGCAGATCAACGGCCGGGCTGTATGGATACGAAGTGCCACTCACAACAACAGCCTTGAGACAATGTGGTACCAATCTGGCGATGCTCACATTAGTTCAGGCTAGTGTTGCAGCTCATCTCTGATCTGAGAGCTCCTCAATTACGATTCTCACCTATAATTGACTTCAACCGTTTCCATACTTGCATCTTCGAACCTTGAACGGGCATGGACACATAGTTCAGAACGACCTACCTCAGGTGCTCTGAATACTGTCGCACCACTAGCGCGTACCTTGCCGATGTTAGTTGACAACCCCGCTTGGAGCAGAGTTAGATCGAAACGGTTTTCAGTGACTCTAGGAGGCCAAGACGTAGACAGTCGTGAAAACAGACGCCAGCAGTGGTTGAGGGCAATCTGTGTCGCTGTGGCAATATGTGTAGGGCAGCAAAGATCATGCCATTTGACAATAAAATGCATATGGCCGCATGTCGGGCGACCTACCGCACGGGTACAGCCGCAGAGCCTAAAGGGGTACAGGGTTAGGAAAAGAAGCATTGGCTAATAGGATTCAGCGATCTCCAGGGTGTCTCATGTAGTGTTCAGTTGGACCGATGATCAATGTGGAGACAGCACTCGAACGGACTTCGTTGGCACAGTGGCACACCGGTAACCGGTTTCGTGTAAGACAACGAAAACTATCATTAAGCAGTGCAAACGTGTGACTAATTTGGTTAGACGCGGACAGAGCTGAAAGACGATGCGTCACTGTGCCTTCCTCATACGTGAGGGATTCAGATACACCCCACTGGTCTACGCGACTGGAGGCTTTTAACTATTGAGCTAGGGGAAATATGCATGAGGCATCTACTTCAGTACAAGTGCATGGTGAATGGAAGACCTATCAGGGTGGACTGGGATAAGTATTTAATTCGCGCAGGTCCTCATTGCTCAGGGCGGATGCTAGAGATCTACACCGAGCACGATCTGAGACAGCTTCCCAGCCCGTTCAGAAGTCCACGCGTCCAAGCCTCCACAATATTGACCGGTTTACAGAAGAGCGTTCGGCCCGTGTCCAAGCCAGGTACCAAGAAGCAAATGGACGTTAAGCTCTGAAATGCCAGCATCAGCTCATTGGCTTTCTGGCGAGGCGAAGTGGGACGCTGAGCAATGCCAGACTGCCTCGGTGAGAAGCGACGGCTTGGCGAAACATAGTGACATGGGCAACGAAGCAACAGCGACGCTCACTACACCCGAAAACAGCCAGTCTAAGAGATCCGAATGGTGGGGAAAATCATGCATGGTGTTCCCATGGCAAGATGTTTGTCCCAGCCGAGGATAGCCGCACTCTCATATTGATGCGCGAACGTCAGTGATCGATGACACCGTGAAGCTTATGTTGTTCTCGTTCAATCGCCCTTCAAGAAGGAATCAGTGCTCGTTTAGATGAGTTCTTCTGTAGATGCTCATCGCAAAGCCTTTGGACTACGCACGTCGAATTGGGCAATGTAACTCGAAGAATGACCTCAAAGATTTCTGGAACCTCTCAATACTTCCGCCTAAGCGACCCTCCGTTTTGCAATGGCCAGTGACACATGTAATGCATTGAGAACGTACGATGCCGTGGAAATGCATTCTATTTCACCAAGATCTATTGAAAGCCCAGGCTCCAAGGTTACACTTTTGACCTCACCGCAATGCGGAACACGCTACGTGAATATATCAGTGAGAGCTCAATATGACGTCAAAAATGAGGGGTTCAAGAGGCATTTTGTGAGGAAGCCGCTCGACGAACGTGAACCCCTTACTCTCATTGGTTCCCGAAGCAGAAGAGGGGGAACCGGTCACATATCGAACGGTTGATCGCATGTCTGCCAAGGCATCTCGGAACGATTCTCTGTTAGTTCCCGAGACATTCAACTCAACCTAGCTTTCACCAGAAACACCCAGGCCAAAGTACAGCACATGGGTGTTTGGAAAGAAATGTCACGAGTTGGGACATCCGGAGTTCTCTGTGGTGAAGCATCATTCCCATGCCCTGTAATTCTGAATTCGTCTAAAAAGGGACTTTTCGCCGTCGTTAGGAACCGGCACGTTTTCTACCGTTAAAGACGTTGCGCACGATGAAATTCTAAGACATCGGGTTATGACGCTCGCTCACCACCACAGTGAGGTTCGACATGTGCACGCCGACACCGGCTGTATGACCGCGATCGTTTGAGACAGTGGCTTTTCTTATCGGAAACACACACAAGATTTCCATTTCACATGCCGATCTTCCAACATGGATGCTAGACGCAAACACCTAGCACCGTCGACCTTTTATGGGTGAAAGTACCCTCATATACATCTTTGAGGAATGATATCCTTTACAACTTCCAGCCGCTTATCAGCTTCCCGCTGAAACGTACCTTAGATGTCTAAGAGATATCTGCTGTGCACAGGTGTAAGGGGTCATCAGCGGAGGGGATGATAAGACCAAGATCTCGATCTTATCTTCGCAAGTCCATGATATAAAGCGAAGCAGAAATCTATCAGTTCCATTCACTTCATTGTCACTATTTACCGCAGTTTTGAAGCTAGTCTTTAATTCACGTATCCTCGTCTCAATTACCTACCTACAACTGTAACTGTCACCACCATGCTTAAGTCACACGTCATAAAGGATATTGAGACGCTATCTCAATCGGAGCGTGATACTCTGATTAGAGCTTTCGACTACATCGGCAAGCTCAGCCCGGAAGATCCCAACTCGTTCTTCGCTCTCGCCAGCTACCATGGCTTGCCTGGGCCTGAGGGAAACTCGCAGGAAATGTACTGCTCTCATGGGAATGTACTTTTCCCAACTTGGCACAGAGCCTACCTTTTGCGCGTGGAGAAAGCTCTGCAAAGTGCTCCAGGGTGTGGGCATCTCGCTTTGCCCTACTGGAACCAGACATCTGAGAGCTCTCTGAAAGGTGGACTTCCGTCCATTTTCACAGACAAGAGCTACACCTTTGCAAGCGGTGACACCATCAACAACCCGTTGTACTCCTACACCATGCAGAAGGCCGTGGATGGCCTCAAGTACAGCAGCAACGCCACACACGCGAAGCCTGTTGGTTACACCACTGTTCGTTATCCTTACTCCGGAAGGGTGGCTTCTGAGGAGGTTGCGGAGGTCAAATCCCGCAACAGCAGCCTCGAAGCGCTGCCTCAGAAGACGATCACCGGAGCTTTGGATGAGAACATCAGGAAGTGGCTTGCACCTGGGTCTTTTCCTGGCGTGGCAGAGAACTACCACCAGTCCCTGGACGCACCGAGTTACACGGTGTTCTCCAACATAGCTTCCGTCCAGGAATGGAATACGATGAATGCGGGAAACCCTCAAGTCCCCACTGTTGTCCCACTTGAGTTGCCTCACAACTCCTGTTCATTCAGCTTCGCAAGGCGACATGGGAGAGAATGAGACGGCAGCCTTCGACCCCGTCTTTTACTTCCACCATTGCTTCATTGACTACATGTTCTGGAAGTGGCAGGACCAGCACGACCAGAAGGATCATCTCGACATTACCCCCGGCATGCAGGGTACCAAGGGGGCTGACATCGACACGCCACTTGAACCATTCACCATGGCAGATCCCAATACGGGAACCGAGCGATGGATGACCTCGAAGGTGAATAAACCCATACTTGGTCCGGTCTGCGTAGATGACTAATAAGATCAGGATGTAATCGACACTGTCAAGCTTGGCTACGACTACGCAAAGCCCCAGTGGCAGAAGGTTAATGCAACAATTCGGGAAGCCGACGCGGTCAAC
The DNA here is from genome assembly GCF_026319265.1 of Colletotrichum chrysophilum. NCBI lineage: Eukaryota > Fungi > Ascomycota > Sordariomycetes > Glomerellales > Glomerellaceae > Colletotrichum > Colletotrichum chrysophilum. The sequence continues at coordinate 73,517 of NW_026517447.1, read as the reverse complement.
GCCCCGAAGCTGACTGTCAGCGGAATCAATCGGTCAAAGATTCGTGGATCCTTCATTGTCTCCACATGGGTGGAAGGACAGAATGGGGGGCCTGAGAAGGTTATTAACATTAAGCCTATTCTGAGTCGGTGGGAAGTCAACAGCTGCGAGAACTGCCAGAACTATCTGGATGTGAGGTCCCACACACAGTTGACCAACTTCACCGACGAAGAGATCGAAGACATGGACTTCTTCGCTCTTGTGCATACCAGAGAGCACCCCGATGGCATCGACACAATCGATGGGCGACCTATTGAGGTCGAGTTGGGTGCGCTGAGGGGTTGAATGTCGGATGTTGCTCTGGCGCTGCCAGAAGCGTACCGCGGCTCTCAACATGCTGGATCATCCAAAGAGCTGCCGGTCGGAGATGGACAAGGTTTCTCGTAGCTTGGTAGCAGTAGTTTGCTGTTGACGCCATTCCACTCTTTCGCCTTTCGTCTTGTTCAAATCCTTCTGCTCGACCCTCCCCGTGAAAGAGGCTGTGACTGATACGCATCGCATTGGTCAGGAAATGAATATCATTTCGGTTATGTTATTCCGGGCGACTTTGACCTGCGACCAAAGATCATATTCTCGGCTGCGGGGTTACCGGCAGCGACTGTATAGCTGAGACTTGTGCTTGATGCAGTGTAAGCAGCAGTGGCGTGTTGAGGTACATTCAATCTTGAATGAGAGGCCACATCAGGTCTCAGGTGTAGGATAGTCCTAGATAAGACGGCGCAGCCTCTTGCGAACTTGTATGGCAACGAATGGCTCACTAAACGCATATTACAAGAAATAAGTAGCCGCTAGAATACCATTCTTCTCGGTTTCATTGCGGAGCATGGCTTCTGAGTCTGCAATCAACCCTCGAGTTCCATCACTGGATGGCAAATTGATTCTCTTCGGGAACGTGAACATCGTTCCGGACCACTATGACGACGTATGGCCCTCATTTCTTCTCTATCTTGTTCATGTACTGACGACTACAGTGGCAAGCAGCATACGATGATCTGGCGACTTACGTTTTCGCCAAAGAGCCCAATACTACCACGTATTACTTTGGGCTCCCCCTCGAGTACGCTGACAACCCATCACGGACACCTTACCTCTTCGCCTTCGAGATATACTCCTCACGTGAGGACCTTTACGATGTGCACCTGAAGTCCGAAACGATGACAACATCATTCCTCCCAGCCGCGCTCCCTGTCATGGCGACGGGCCTAGACCTCGTGCACTACGACGTCGCGGGCGGCTTCCTCGACCGCAGCGACCGAAAGGCGGAGTGCGGCATCATGGAAGACACCCAGATACGATGCACAGACTCTGCAGCGCGTGCAGAAGTCCTCGGAGCTTTGAAGATGCTGTGTCGCGCAGCGAAGGATGATGACGACGTGTTCACGTTCTTGGCGCTGCGGGGGCAGGACGACGAGATCAGTGCGAGAATCTTTGCGCGGTTTCGTGACCGAGATTCGATGGAGCGATGGGCAAGGACTGAGGTTGTAAAGGGGTTTTGGGAGATCGTGAAGAACAATGTGAAAGATATGGGTTCCCGTGCGTATGTGCCCAATGGGAAGGGCTGGCTTTGGAAATAGGCATTGTAGAAACCGGGACACGTCTCTTCGACGAGGGGAGAGACTTATCATAGTCTAATCAATGATGTTCGGTCCATGATATTCGGCGCGTACTGACTTGACTCTGAGCCGGCCCCGGCCGGAGTGCGGGGGCTTGTTCTAGAACGCGAGGATGATTGACCACTGTACACTGATGGGCTGCCGGTCGCTTATTGGGCTGTCTCTTGTAACAAATATTGAATCATTTATGTGATCTTTACGGCTGATATGCTGTGCAAGAGTTTCTTTATACAAACTCTTTGCATCTTCACGGTCAGTCGGTCTCGGTGGCCGCATCGTCATTGAGTGCATCGGCACTGGCAAGTTCTCCTGCACCTAAGCTCTTCTGACGTCCTCGCGTCATTGAGAACTTCTCCCCGGATCTGCTCGACTGACCCACAACTGAAAGCCATACAAGGGGCCCTAGATTAAAAACATCAGTTCCAAGCGGTTAAATCACTTTGTCAAGTTTACTACCGTTCGCCGCCGGTCCCTCTTCAGGGCAACTACCCACATGTCTAACTCAACGTTAGTTAGACTTCCGCTTCCTTCCCGGCCTAGATCACCACCCGAAGGGCAGATCGGATCATGTGACTATCTGATTATATGTAGACTGAATGCATGCAGTGCTACTTCATCAGAGGCATCAGGAAGGTTGCTCGAGAGTGGGGCAGCACGTCGAGCGACAATTTTGTTGTGTTCAACAGGGGTCTTAAGATGGGATAGGACTGTGGGGATATGACTACGTTCTTCCTTGCATTCTCTCCGTTGCCTATCTTCTTTTTCATCCATTTGCCTTTAAGTGTTCTCATTCACCCCAGATGAATTCGGCGAATTATGAAGAAGGACCACACCTTGAGCCCGAAACAGCAGTGCTCTACCAAGAATTACACCCAATACCTTCTTCAATCTCCGCCTTCAACTGCCTGGAACACCATTTCTGTTCATCGAGTGACTTGCCAACCTGTGCGGCTCACCTTTTGCCAGCGATCAATGGGCCGCCTTCCTCAAATTTACCAGCAACGGACCCCGCCGTGCAAGAACATAAAGGCCCTGGTCGTCCCAGTTCCGACACGACTCATCGAGCTCCATGTCAAACTCCCAGAGCAACTTAGCGAGGAAGGTCTGGGTGGTGATATGGGCTAGATTTCTCGCAATGCACTTCCTGGGGCCGTAGCCAAAGGGGTTGAAGGCATCGCGGTCGTCGCTCTCAAACTCAGCGGGTCTGTCATCAAGCCAGCGCTCGGGCCGATAAGAGTCGGCGTCGTAGAAGTTGGAGTTCGATCGAGAGGTTGCGAATTGGTTGACGCCGACGATGGTGCCTCCTCGGACAAACTCGCCGCACTGTGGACTTTGGTTAGATACACCGGTGGAAGAAAGAGAGAGGTGAGGTGTAAAGGGACTTACAATTTGGGCTCCAGCTGGAGGAACCTGGCGAGTGAGAGTACCGGGGATGGTTGGACGTCTGCGCAGCGTCTCCCGGAAACAAGCGAGCAGGTAAGGAAGGTTCTGAACATCCTGAGCCGTGATTTCATCCGACGACTTGAAAGCGGCGCGGATCTCTCTCAAGGCTTCGGCATATGCGTAGGGCGTCGTCAACAAGTGGTAGATGGTGCTGATGATGGAAGAGGGCATGGCCTCTGGGGTTCCGAGGATCAAGTGCACACAGTTGATCCAGACCTTGTCATCTTGCAATCCCTCGCTCTTTGCTCTACTCATCAGGTAAGAAGCAAAGTCACCAGAGTTGTCGCCGCCTGCATGCTTCTCATCGGCCATTCGCTTGAGGACCAAGTCATGGACCTCCTTGACCGGCAACACGCAGTCGTAGCCCGTGAATCCAGGCATGCCCTCAATGGCGTTGACCAGGATCTTGGGGCTTCGGCGGAACTGCAGGTAATAGCACTGCACCCAGTCAAAAAGCCTCTTGAAGAGCGCCAATGAAGGGTGAACGGTGCCTTGCGACATAATGGCGTTGAGGTCGCGTCCCACCGTGAGTTGTCCGCCGAGATCGAAGAGCGCATTCTCGGTCCACGCCCCGATGTCAACCACGGCCGAACTGGCATCACCTGAGAGCGAGGGCGACCGAATATGGGCGTTCAGGCCCTCGATCATCCTGTCAATGCATCCCGTGATGATGTGGCCCCGCTCAACCAAGGCCTGATGGGAGAAGGCATAGGCAAGCGTCCGCTTCTGCGGCCGGTGCTCGTCGCCGTCCGAATCAATCAGCGCCTTGTGTTCGGCAAAGACAGCTGAATATAAGATGGGGTCTTTGTTGAAGAGCGTGGTCTCGCCGTTGGCCTGTTTGTTACGTCCATAGATGTCTCTAAAGGCTTCGGCGCAGTTGTATGTCAACTCATCGGGCGCAATTCGCACCACGGGCCCGTATTTGGCGTGCAGGCGCTTCAGGTCGTATGGGATCTGGCCCTGGGTGTAGCGGATGACATAGGGAAACCTCGAGGCTCGCCAAAGGAGAGGTCCCGGGTAAGAGCGAAGCGGGTGGAAGAAGAGGTTGTATGTCGCCTTCAATATCACGGCCAAAATAATGAGTGCCGCTGTCCAGACTGACAAGGGCAGCGACGCCAGCCGCTCACTCAGAAGCCCGAGGACTGTCATGATGGGTTATGTTGTCGATGTTTGGACAAACTTCAAAATGCCCTTCGACCTGGTTGAAACCTCAGACAATGGCAGAGTAGAAGACATTATTTAATAAACCATAGCCTACAATTGGTGACATTTGCCCCCTTCTCCTCCAAAAGCACTCACCGAACCAGCGCTGTTCACGAGTCACGCGTTCGCGAGTCACGGCGGTATTGCCGGTGGAAACGGTCAATCTCGGGCGTCCCGAAGCATTGCCGTCGTGTTAATTTTCGCTTTGGCGAACCCTTCAAGACGGTCTGACTCGAGCTTCAATCAGGCTTCCTTATCTCTGAAGCATGAGTTCCAGGGGTCTGTCGATCGAAACCGATGTCTTCAAGAGACTTAGAAACCACGATGTCTCCTCCTTCGCAATCAGGAGAGGTTATCAGTGTCTTGTTGACCTCTTCTCACGCCTCTCTGCAGACCTCTGTGTCTTTTCAGTATTTAGTACACTACTCTGCTGTTCACCTGTTGGGTTATATCCATTCGGGTTGCGTGGTCCTTTTCCATTTCGGGACCTTGCTGTATCATATTGTACCTCAACCTCCTCCTCCACCGGTCAACTTTGACATTTTTCGTGGTATGCGCCTCGCGACATTTTGTCTCTCCCCCATTCCCCCGCCATGGCCCCAACAATCATGAACTACCAAGACTGCGGTCCGATGCGGTACAAGTCCTCGGTTCCGGTACCTGCATCTTTGCATGAGAACACTGCCTACCCCTCCAAATTCCGTCCGAGAATCAGCAAACACGTGGACGTGGCCGACAAGGCGTGCTGGGAGGCGTGCGACGACTTTGAAAACGCGACTGGGTTAAAGTTGAAGGCCGACAGCGTTGGATGCATCAACCCCATCGGCGGCAATGTCAACGCATTATGGTTTCCAGAGGCCATACCGGAGAGACTCCATATTATTTCCTACCTGTCTGAACTTCTCTTTCGTCATGACGGTCAGTATTTATGATTCTGAGGGGTCCAAACCTTTCTCGACATGCTTCCGAGGTCCGCTAACTCGATGCATGCAGACCTTACCGACGATGCTGTAACACCAGAGCAGGTATACGTCGAGATCCAAATCTCGCTGAATGCCTCCCTTGTGGCCCAAAAACTAACATGTCTGTTTATTACAGTTCGATGAGGTCCACGGACCATTGGCGCGATTCCTTGGTTCTGAGTCAAAGCAGAGCGATCATACCACCAAGCACAACGCAATGAACACAATGCAGGCTCGCGTCGCCATCGAGGCCCTCGAACAGAACGAACAGCTGGGAAAGCTCGTCATCGAGAAGTGGAAGGGAATTGTTAGTGTTCGCGGGCAGGACGCCTTCATGGAGCACAAGACATTGGACTCGTACATGCACGTGCGGCACTACGACGCCGGAGCCTACTCCGTTTGGTCGCAAATCCTATTCTGCTGCGACATTAGCCTCACCGACGAGGAGCTCACAGGTCTGGAGCCCCTCACCTGGCTGGCCTTCACGCAGATGATTCTTTGGCACGATTACTGTTCGTGGGATAAAGAAGCAGCCACGTACCTGGAGCGCGAAGAAGGCGGATCCAACATGAGCGCCGTGCAGGTCTACATGGCCATGTACGATCTCGACCAACATGCCGCCAAGGACTTCCTGCTGTCCGAGATCACGAGAATCGAGGACGAGTACTGCGAGAGGAAGGCGAGCTACATGGTTGAGTACTCGCCAGCACCTCACATCACACACTACATTGGTCTGATAGAAATGTGCATGGCCGGGAACACGCTGTGGCACCTTTCCTCGCGCCGATACGACCCGGCAGCTCCCCTTCCCAGACGAGAAGACATTGGCAAGGTGAACCAACGTCCGCTTGATGTTTCCGAGGTCAGCAGACCTGTAGATGGCCCTGAGTCGGACGGCATTATTCTTACTCCGGTCTCGAGCTGTCTGGGCACACGAAGACTCAGGCCATTCTGGAATAACCAGCGGACCGAGTATACCACCATGACTCCCGCCGATACCAGTTCCGACCAGAAGAAGAAGGCCAAGGCATCACACGAGACAAGGGCCGATCTACTGACGGTCTCGCCCTGCGCTTGGCCTGCCGAGTCGGACGAGAAGGACATTCTGGCGGCCTACCTTTACACGGCGGCAAGACCTGCAAGCGGCGCCCGTGACAAGCTGATGGACGCGCTTGACAATTGGTACCGCGTTCCTCCTGACGCCCTGGCTACAATCCGCACCATTATTCGAATCATGCACAACGCCAGTCTAATGCTCGACGACGTCCAAGACAATTCGCCCGTGAGGAGGGGCAGTCCGAGTGCGCATGTCGTCTTCGGCACGGCTCAGACCACAAATTCGGCAAGCTATCTCATGATCAAGTGCGTGGAGCTGGCTCGGCCGCTGGGCGACGAGGCCTTGTCGTGCCTCCTGTCCGAACTCGGCCAGCTGCACCTCGGCCAAAGCCACGACCTAGCATGGACTTTCTATTGCAAGGCGCCCTCGATCCCCGAGTACTACAGCCATCTAGAGCAAAAGACTGGCGGGCTCTTTCGCATGGCCTCCCGTATGATGCGCGCCTCAGCGACCCAGAACAAGCATCTTGACGCCTGCAAACTGATGAACCTTCTCGGCAGGCTCTACCAGTTGCGCGACGACTACCAGGATATCACGTCGGAATGCCTGTCGACATACGACGATCTGGACGAGGGCAGCTTCACTCTGCCGCTGATCCACGCACTTCACCGCGAGGAAGAACAAGGTGAAGTCCAGCTGCACAGCATTCTTCAAAGCGCACGGGCATCGCGTTCTGCCTCGGCATCGAACAATGATGGAAAATTGTCGGTTGAGACGAAACTGCTGATTCGGGAGATGCTGGAGGAGGCAGGCAGCTTGGAGCATACAAGGGTAGTAATTCGAGACTTGTATGACGAGACGAGAGCCGTGTTGACCGCGATGGAGAACGAAACTGGGTCGGGTGGCAAGAATTGGATGTTACGATTGATTACTTTCCAGTTGAAAGTATAACACAAAAACAGTAGTTAGCACTTTAGTTAGCGGGTCTTGAAATTCAGCGTCGTTGTCTTCACATACGTGGGCAATCCCGATGTTCGACATGTACACGTGACCAAACACGTTGACGAGCAGAATGGTTCATGCCGAGTTCGGTGAAGAGTGTGGAAGAAGAAAATGAAGATGAATAAGAGAGACGAATGCATAGTACACGCATGGTGGACGAATAGATCACAGCGACGGCCTGTTTGTGCTCTGTTGCCAAGAAACAGGGATGCAAACCTAGACCCCCTACGCGTACATGTAGGGGTCGAGATATCAGTCTCTTATCATTGAACAATGTGAGAGGTAACAAACAGATTGGCTCTTTCGTACCGCATCGGGTTAAATGCTCCAAAACTGCACAAGCAGCCTGGCGAGAAAGAGACTGCTCAAGGCCATGAACCTGGGCATTTTAGAACTGGCGCGCACGTGTAAGATTGCTTAAGTTTCTTGACGCCACACAATTCAATATGCATGTGGAACGTCACTCCGAAAGATTGTAGCCAATGTTTATTGTCTTACCGAAGACAAAGGTGCTCGCAGCAATACAGATAACCCTAATCATATCCCATAATCCTTGAGTTTCGAGTGTACTTGGCATGTTAGCTTCCATTATCAGATGACACTACATGTGGCCACTTCGGACTCGGAGGCCAGTTGGGGTTAGATGGGCCACACACACACCGAATCCTCCTCGTAAAACAAGGCTGGGGAGTGTTGAAGTACATATTAGGTTGTCTAGACCCGCGATGTCAGACGTCAATCTATGTCACATTCGAGGAGCCTCACCACCCTCTAGCAAAACAAAAGGATGTGAAATTCAGCCTGGATCCTCCATCATCCCAACCTCAACCAACAAGAGTATGACAGTGGCGGCTGCCTGGGACGCCACAGCCCCCACGCATACCTAGCGCCCGCTGCCGGCGCTAAATGCTGACCGCTTCCTGCATTTCCATTTCCCTGGTCCGAGCCGAGACGCTAGGTTATCAATTCAGCGTGGTTCTGGCGCTGTACTGGTCGACGTTACGGCTTGCACAAACTGGACGTGCTCTCTTTCAGCGTTGAACGGCACAGAAGAAGCAATATTGTCGCATTCTGGCACGCGACAGCAGATAGGACGTGTGAGAATGCAGCCAATCAATACCAAACTGGCGTTATATGCTGTTCACCGCAGGGCTGACATGCGAGGTTGGGCAAGTTGGCGGCCGCCCCGCCATTCCTTGTGTCCTGTGCTACTTCCGTTGCCTTTTATATGTGACCGGTCGCTCTTTTTTTTCCATCGCAATAGATCCTTCTTACTTCACTCTTTTCTCTTCAACTCTCTATAGTGTGGTGCATGAAGCGGATCCAGAGCGCGCAATTACAATGTCGCCGGGTACACATCTAGGAGGCCTTCGTTCTTCCACAACGAGGGCATTTTTTGTTGTTTTTGCGCTCATTATTCTCACCAGAAACGCCGCATACGCCGATGTTTGTAATTACGATGGTGGTTGGTCTATGCGGCGCGAGTCTAGCTGTTCGACTATTGCATCAAAACGTTGCAGTTCCACTTGGGACGGTTCGCAAGTTCTGTGTTGTCCTGATGATTACGTGTGCAGTGGCGAAGATGATTTTGAGAATCAGTACTGCTGCAAAGGTTAGTAAGATTCCAAATGGCACCTAGATTTCTCAATATCCTTCTCTAATAAGCATCTAATGGGGTTTGCTAATCTCTACTCCGAAATAGACAAAAATAGTTGCACGAAACAGGCAATCAACGATCCAAAGGTATATCTTCTTGAGAGCGTTTACCTAAGTTTTCGGAACCCGAGCTTAATCCATGAAAATTAGTGTCCAGATCCAACTATGAGCCTGTGGGGAACCAATGACAGAGACGACGGCCTTTGGTGTTGTGCCTCCGAAGATGTGGGTGTTTACAAGAATACCGGGGAAGTAAATGGGCTGGTGTTTCTATGTACGGGAACTGAGGTGACTGCTCTGGCCACGACTCTTTCCTCGGCCACTCTTTTGTCTCAGTGCTCGATGACTAGCACGCCTACCAGCACCTCTACTACCGCATCCACCAGCGCCAACGCCTCTGGCGAGGAAGATTCACCGGCGGGTGTCCCTGCAGGAGCTATAGCTGGCGGTGTTGTTGGCGGTGTCGCCGGAATTGCACTTGTGGTTGTCGGGATATACTTCTTGAAGAAGAAGAAAAACGTGGACCCGGAAGAGCAGCCTTCAACAGAAGTTCCTGTCCAAGAAGGACAACAGTGGTCTCAACAGCGTCGCACTAACTTTCATGGGAGGCGACCCAGTGAGCTGGAAACAGTAGAGCCACGACTTGAGATGAATGGGGTAAAACCGACCTACGAGCTTGATGCAACTGAGGAGCAAAAAAGAGAGAGGGATGTTTCTCCATTGAGTCCACCGAGATGAAACTACGCAGGGATAGGAACTTATGTTCAACACAACTGTGGAATCTGGATTGGAAGAGTTGCCGGAGATTTGGACCTTCTCCTATCGAATACGACACAGTCTTGCTAAGTTAAGGGCAACGTAACAAGGGGAATTCCACCAAGATGCAGGGCATGTTGCAGAGAACACTTCAAGGCTACAAGTGGGAAGGGCCACAGGCATGACATGTAAATTTGTTTATTTACCTAGGCCATAGAGAGTGACGGCTGCTTCGTGGTCCCCGTGATCCCATAGAAGAGGAATGCTGACATGACTGACTGCTAACAATGAAGATCATATTTTCAGAGGCCAGCATATTGGTGCGGGCTTCAATATCCCCATAAATCAAGGTTCTTCTCCAGGTTATTTCGGGCCTCTCGCTTGATCATTTCAATGCGTTCAGGGGTAGCCTTGGCCCTCCATCGTTCGAGGAAGAACATGTGAGGGCTGATGTTTTGAATGAACCAATACACAGCAGAAAGATAATCGATGCCTTGGATGTCAGACGGTCGCTCCACGCCAGCTTTGGTAAATTCTTCGTCTCTCATGGTGGCGGTCATCCAGTCAATGGATTCTGATTTTCGCTGCACGTCCTCTTGGGTGAAACCGGTCAGAAGACAGTCTCGAAGGTGTTCTTCTTCCGGATCGCCGGTGAAAGGGGGGAATCATAAGTCCGTGGATACTATGGAATGAGTAGAAGTATTCATCTGCCTGTGAGCCGATGTGGCCAAAGTCATAGTCCAGCAAAGCAGTCAGCTTGTTTGTGGCCTCGTCGAACAAGATATTGTTTCCGTCTTAAATAGCAAATCAGAAAAATGATCGAGTCATTCCATCTGGACGTGGAAGAAGTCACGTACCAAAATCACCATGCACCAAGGTACGTCGTGCTTCCAGTCTGCTAACAAGAGATTTCAGACCCTTGGCGCCAAACTGATCCAATCGGGTTCTCAGATCTGAGTCTCCCCAACCCCGGACAATGTCACACTTATCAGCAAACCCAATCTGAGTCTTGAAGTACTCTTGGTAGAGATCAGACAGTGTCGTGCAGGGTCCGCCACCTGCAATAGGTGTGGGACCACCAATTAAGCTTCCATCAGGGCCAAAGTTGAGGCCACCAAAGGTTCTGGCAGACTCAGGTGGCTTGTATTTCTGAAATTCTTCAAGACTTGGGCGATTTGTCGCAACAGATCTCTCTTCTTCTCGCTGTCAAGCGTGGGGAACTTATCGCCTAGAGGAACACCTTGTGTGAACTCGATGAGAGTCCATCCAACCCCTTCGGAAAAGGGGCGCCAGCCACAGACTTCGGGTACGAGGGAAGGATCATACTGCTTCAAAACTTCTCTTGCAAGGGACATTACCGCGACTTCGTTCTGCACGCGGATCTCCTCGTTCAACATCGACGCCGGATCGGAGAAGCGCATGATGACCTTTGTGGCAAAGGGGGGCATGGGAGAGGCACCGAAGCGTTCATTGAATGGCGGCGGAAAGTTTTGCGCTTGGGTTAGGCTGACGCTGTAGACTCTGGCATTATTGTGGCGGAGAGGCACAACTTCAGTGACCTTTCCCGTCAACATTGCCCTGCGTAGGTGCGTGATCAGACGGGTACTCACTTCACGGTTGTACTGCAAGCACAGGATCTCTTTTATATGGGACTCATAGTCATCAGACCCCTGGGAAAGGTTAAAAACTGCGTGCGTTTGGTCCGACATTTTATGTGGTCGTGATGGTCAAGATATTGACTGTTTAGCAAGTTTCATTGTGGGCTTGTGTTCTTAAGTAAGTGTTGACGGTGAGTTTCGGTAGGAAGTGTAGCCGACCCGCGTGTTCGTGATCAGGCAACAGCGCGCCCAGAACTGACAGAGTGTGGCAGTCAGAATGTTGCCATGGCCGAAATCAGCAGGTCCGCGCGAGTTGGGACGACCAGTATCAAAGACGAGGGCTTATGCGCCCCTTGGCTGCAGAAACAACAATCCTCCCAGCTAGAAAAATAAGCCAGCACAAGCCAAACCTTTACCTGATCACGATAAGAAGCGACAGAAATATGCAACTGTGGACTGATAGTGACTCACTTAGTTCAAGACCGATGAGGTTCATCTCAAAATGGGACAGACCCGACAATCTGGAAACCCTTGCTAAATAGTGGACCCTTAATTGACAAGATGCATGTGAGTCTCAAGGCAAGGAGTGTGACGAATGCAACAACACGTGCAGCATCTCAGTGACGTTCCCGTTGCCCCGGATAATCGTTCATCGCAAGCTCACTGAACGGCAAACTTTCATGATTCAGTCACGACCGGGACTCGTACGCCAGTCCAGCTAGTGACCTTGGCGCCAATTGACATATCCAATTGACCAATGGAAGAATCCCCGATATCGAGAGCAGACTCCAATTCCATGATAAGGGTCCACTGCCGGGAAATGAGGTTGCGGGGCCCCGGGATCGGCCTGGAGACAGAACAATAAAAAGAGGCGAACCCGAGATAAATCTCACTCTTCAGCGGATGGTTCATACTTTCTCATTTGGTCAAGCATCACGAAAGTCATCATGAAGACACCCGTCCTGTTCGCAACGGCCCTCGGCGTCTGCGCCGGTGCACAACAGCTCGCTGAGCCACTTGCCTATGCCAACATCACGTCTCTGCTCGACACTATCCTCGCCCGTGGATACATCAATGTCGGAACGACAGGAGATTACAAGCCCTTCACGTATCTTGTCACAAACCAGACCAATCTGCCAAATACCACCGCAATCAACACAACGTACATCGGCGCCGACATCGACGCAGCGCAGTCTCTCTCCAACGCCCTCGGCCTCCCCAGTCCGCCCCGCCTGATCAAGACTATATGGGCCAACATCACGTCCGACCTGGCCGCAGGCAAATTCGACATCGCAATGGGCGGCGTCAGCCTCACCCTCGCACGAGCCAAGACGGCCTTCTTCTCAACGGCGATCCAGGGCGTCGGCAAGACGGCTTGCATCCGCTGCGCCGACGCGGACAAGTACACCGACCTCGCGACTCTGGATCAGGCCGGTGTCAAGGTCGCCGTCAACCCTGGGGGCACCAACGAAGCCTTTGACCGCGCGAACCTGAAGAACGCCGAGATTGTGCTGGTGGAGGACAACAACGCGGTCTACCAAGCCGTGCTGGATGGCACGGCGGACGCGATGATCTCGGATCTCATCGAGGTCGAGTTGCAGGTCAAGCTCCACGAGGGCCAGCTCTGCATCGCCAATCCAGACGCGCCGTTCAACTTTGAGGAGCTGGGCTATGCCATCCCGAGAGACATTGTATGGAAGCACTTTGTGGACGCTTGGGTTCACGTTCAACTCGGCAGCGGAGCGTGGAACTCGACCCTAGAGACGTGGCTGAACTACAAGTGGCCAAGCGTATGATAATTATATTCACCCGAGATACCAACAATATCAAATTCAATGACTTCCAATTCCAAACCTAGACCATTTGAAAAAGAAGCGTTTCCTATAAAATTCCCGCGCGGCATGAACGGACTCGTCCTTGGCCAATTTGGTTTTTGTGACGGAACGCCTTTTGCGACATATCCAAAAAGAGCAACTGCATGAACACGACATGGCCATGGTCGGTCAAGCTTTCTTGTCAAGTTTATCTTTGCCAGGAAGGTGCTCCGCAATTTTTGATGCCTCCAATCCGACCTTCTTCTTGGCCTGCTCCATGGTGGAGGCCATGGAAGGCATCGTGGCCGCATCACCGCTGTGTCTCTGGACAAGCACATTCAGCATGCTGTGGCCACAGGGAAGACACACAGAATCAAACTCACCCTCTCCTCCTCGACCTCAGCATCGTGGATGAAGTCGTGTCCAGCCTCCACAGCGTCATCCGACAGTCCATGCTGCTTTAGACCGTGATCCTTTCTGTTCGACATTGTGAAATTTTCAACAACGGTATTCTTGGTTATAGCTGATGGTGAGCCTCAGAAGTCTTACTGAATGACAGACATATGCGCTGTGGCAAGGCTAGGCAGAGGGCGAACCTCAACTGATATATTCTCATTGAGTTTTCATAATTTGAGGGGCATGTGACAGTCCAACGTCATCCGAATGCCCGACTGAGGGGTTCACGGTCGCCGGCGAAAGTCTCAGGGACACCATCACCAAGTGCACGGTGAGTAGCCCCGCATCGATGATGGCCCCCGAGCCGTGGTGGCAAGGATGACCAGACAACAACGGTAGCATCTCATCGATCAAGAAGGCGGGGTCGGAACCATCGCGACTTGTTCCAGGCCTGGCTGATTGCTTTAGACCACGAGTCTGCGTTCAGTTGCGGATTGGATGAGAGGAGGGATTTACGTGGACGCGGCTTGTATCTGGCGGGGTATGAGGAGAAGCTTCAGTTAGACAAGATTCGTTAGGCGCATGCTTCCAATGCGTTTGATTGATTCACCTCCCGATAGTGAGAGAAGGGCCTGAGATAAAAAGCGACGTTATGACTTGGTTGAATAGCCCCGTTTAGTGCAAGTAACATTGTAATCCCTGAAATGCGGACAAAAGTCGAATCGACTAAGTTCTCCTTCATGTTGAGACATACGAGGTCTTCTCTCATTTAAATGGAGGTCAAGTCACTCATGGGCAACTCATGTGTTGAGAAAGACTCTGATTGCTAGCGGCTCACGACTTCACTATCTTCATCACACAACCGTTGGACCAACCTCATGTCAAGTTTAACTCAATTATATATTACGTTTATCGTTAACAATACTTGAGCTATTAAAATAAGCATCCAATTATCCTTGAAGACGGCATTGGCGCCGCTAGAGCTTGTGACGTTCTTGGCCGACGCTGCATCGGCGGATCTGTCAGGGTCGTCTCCGACCGGCTGAGTGATCCAATCCTTGGGGATTTGCGTGATGAAATCGTACCAATAGTCTCCCATGGTGCGATATCCCTCATCTGAGGGATGGATGCAGTCTGACCGTAGGATGCCGTCGCCTAGCGCCGCGAAATCAACAGCAAGAACGTGCTTGCTAGCATTTTGTCGCTGCTCCACAATATCCGGGATGAGTCCCTGGAAGACCTCGGTTTGGGGCCGCTGGTCTGCAACGCAGGTGTTGATGATCTGCGCGACAAGAACGGTGGCATCCGGGCAGGCCTCCAGCATCTGGTCGATCAAAGCTCCGAGCCGTGCGGCGGCGGCGGTAGGATCGTTGCCTTCGGTGGAGATGTCGGGGTTCGGGTTCATGTCATTGGTGCCGGCGTGGAGCAGAATGACGTTTGGGCGCTGCGTCAGGGATGGAGGGACGTTATCCGCAATGTACTGGATCGTTTTTCCAGACCAAGCAGCCTTGATTATGGTAAGCAAATATGAAAAATCGGTGAAGCGGGAGATGCACTGCTGACTTACAAAGTACGGATCAGTCATGTTGCCAGAGGATTCAGTTCCGGCAAAGACGACGTCATTGGCTGGGGAATGTTAGACTCAGCTCCCATGTGAGTGAGTGAAGAGAATATGAACTCACCAGACAGATTTTCTTGCAATTTCAACCTGTAGCCATTCCCGTCGGTGCTGAGATACCCAACGGTGACAGAGTCGCCGACGGGCAGGATGCGTAGCTCGACGCCGTCCTTGATGACCTGCCCCGCGGCGGCTCCCGTGTAATTGAGAGAGTCAGCGGCGAGGGCCAGCGGGGCAGCGAAGGCGACGGCACTGGCGATGGAGAACCTCATAATGACAGCCGGGAGCAGGACGAAAGACAGACACACAACAACACGAGAGACATCATGGCAACAGACGCCTCAAGAGGGGTGGGTGGCAGCTTCATATAGTATTAGCGGCAGCTGTCGCGCTCGCCATTTCGAATGGACTGGGTGCGGATACGCCCACGAAGGCCGAACGCCAACGGGGTGACAAGGTCATGACAGCCCAGTCTAGCCCAGGGCATGCCTCGGGCTCATACTCAGCCCAGTCGCTCTCCCCACTCGCAACCAACATGAACGGGCAATTTCCAAAGGGTCAATGCCAGGCAGACATCAGCTTCCTCGTGGGAAATGCTGACATGCTGAGGGCAAACCGCCAATGGGAGACGACGGATCCAGCTGGAACGGAGTCGATTGGTCGCATTGAACAAACGAAAAGTCCGCGAGGGACAGAGAAAATGACCCATCGTCTTGGCCCCACCGACGTGCCAAGGAGTTCAAGGACAAGGCCTGTCATGAATGGAACTGCTTCTCGCTCCCACACCACCACGATGAAGCAAATGCTGCGTCGGCCAACGTGATCAGGACGATCAAAAGCCGTTGGACGGGCTGATTCTCCTAGTCTCTCCGTTACCGCGTCGTCCGCCGTAGCTAGCGATGATACCTGCAGAACAACCCTAAGCAGGTAACGGTGCCAATGGCTGCGACGGGCCGCGTAGCGGGCTGCCGGCAGTTTGCCAAGGTGGCTGGACCGAGGCGCCCAGGAGGCACAGGAAGCGCAGTTTAATCCCGCGACTGCCTTCTCGTCTCTTCGTCACGAGGCTGCGGACGAGAGTCGGTGTAGCCGGGCGTAAAGGAGAACATGGGGGATGATGGAGCTTTCTCGCAACTTGCCGCTCCAGTGATATCGGCCATCGGGAATAGTTGATGGCAAAACTTAACATTAAGCGCAATGCTAAGAGCAGAATGTCCAGCGTGCGTGAGTTCACTCGGCCCGCTCCCTGAGTGCCCCTGCGCCCACGCGAACACCATTTCTGTGCGCCGCCCGAAGCCGCTGCCGCTGCCACAATATGGCGCATGAACACCCTGACATGAGATGGAAATGCAGCAGAGCAGCCCTCTACAGGACAGTCCCTTGTTGATTCCTACTCCCTTAATGGGGACTGTTGCCTCTGTCTTTTTTTACATTTCGCCAGCCAGGCAACAGGCATAAACCATGCACCCCCAAGAGCATTTGCCGAGAAAAGGGGGCTCAGCTGTCAGCACTGCATGTTTATTCTAGCGTCCCAGCGCATGAAAGCTTGGGTCTCGTTTGTTCAGGGTTGACCAGATGAACTACAGTTCGGAAAGGAAGAGCTTTTCCTGATGACATCCTCAGTCTGCCCCATGACTTTCTCTCTTCCAACTCTGCAGACTGCAAGAAACCATTTTCGGGCCTTGACATCATGAGATCTGCCGCTAAGGGCGATCAACCCTCCACCGCAACGTAGAGACATACTGACGTCGCCTAAGAAGCCGTCATTCAGTGATCGCCGCGATCAAGCTCATGTCCTCCGCAGAAAAAAACCGACAAGGGCCCCGCCAGCGCATCGGTACCGGCCCACCACCGGCACCCTCTATCCGGCCCTCCCGGTCATCTGACGTCAAACACGCGGGTGACGGTTCAATGATGATTTCTTGGCCATGAGTTGCGATGGCATCTCGTGAGGGTCTATTTTCAACATCACCATGCATCTTTGAGACCACCGGACCGCTCGATTAGAAGTCCGCGTACTCAATTCTCATACGTGCTTCATACTGGTATTGCCGATCGCAAGCGTCGTCATCGGCGTCGTCGCCATGAAACAAAAGCCCCTACTTCTCGAATCAAACACAATGGGGAGAACCGTCGCATGCAACGCCGATGTCACCTCAACCACCTCCTCGATCTCAGGATGCCCCCAATTTAGAGGGGACCAGACCTAGTAAATGTCAAAGCTACAGACATGGTTAATATTTTGCAACCGCGATAGTTCAGACGCCCGTTTAATCTTTTGAGTTCTCTAGCACTGCAACGCGCGTTAAGCGTTCGGTCCTTATCTCCCCGAAGCTACTCCGCAGACATGGAAATTTCTTCTTATTCGGATGGAATTGAGATGAACTCATTGAATCGATTAAAGAATGCAAAGATACAAACCTTTCCATGGCCTACTTGCCCGCGAGGCTTACTTCCAGCACCGAATCAAGTTGTCAACATGAATTATTGACGGCGACGCTTGTTTCTCCCAAAATTACACTTCTCACAACCATTCATGCAAGGGTCTCGAACCACAATGCAATCGTAGATAACCTCGCCATTCTCGGCGACACCAAATGGTTTGGGCTGTGCATCTGAAGAAGATCCCTCACCGTTGTCAGTCTGTGCTTGGTTAGCATCATCATCAACTACATCATTAGCAGGCGACGGAGAAGCCGCGCGCGGGATGTCATATTCAAAATCCATGCCATCCTCTGGATCAACTGCCGGCTCTGAAGGGGTAGGTTGAGGGGCTTGGGGAGGGCGAGGTGCTTGGGTAGGGAAAATAATACCAGTTTGACTTAAGCTAAAGAGAGCGAGAGCAGCTTCCTGCCGAGCCTGCTCTTCAGCTTGTGCGCGCTCTCGGGCAAGTTCGTTCTGTTGCATAGCCGCAATAACAGCGGCGGCACGATACTCACAGAGATTTCCGGGCTGACACTCGCCCTTGGAGCAACAAGTCCACTCACCTCGGATCCAACGATTGCGGACCCCAGTGACGTTCATGGTGATATGAAGCGGCATCGCACCTGTCTGGCCAATTGGTTGCATGTAGGCTGGCTGGATGTTAACCACACCGCCGTGACCGATACCCAAGCAGGCGGCGCAGAGGATGTGGGTTGGGAAGTTGGATCGTGTCATAATATCTCGCGATGCGGTCCATGAGAGGATGTTGTTGGTCTTGGCGTCGGGGGCTGCGCGGTAATCGGGGCATTGATCGGGACGCTGGCTCAAGACCAGGCGGCCTAGGCAGTTGGCGTCTGGGCGGTAGCCCATCTGGGTCGCCTTTTGACAGAGGACGTAGAACGGATTCGGTGTAGGAATGAG
This sequence comes from Colletotrichum chrysophilum, assembly GCF_026319265.1. NCBI lineage: Eukaryota > Fungi > Ascomycota > Sordariomycetes > Glomerellales > Glomerellaceae > Colletotrichum > Colletotrichum chrysophilum. The sequence continues at coordinate 55,018 of NW_026517447.1, read as the reverse complement.
GCGGAGGAGGGGAAGGCGGATACCGTGCTCCTCCGAGCGGCAGGCTGAGGAGCAGCAGACGAGGAGCTCTTCTAGCTGTTGGCACATGATTGTTGTTAATGTCAGGTATTGTCTGTTTCTAGGGATACTTAGTCTGATGATCTCCGTCCTACTCGAATATGTAAATCTGTATTCTGTCAGCTGGTTGGTAATGGCCAGAATGTTCCTGTCAGAAGGCGATGCATCCAGGTTCATCCAAGTTTTATACTAGTTTGGGTGTGCAAGCAACTATAAAACATAAAGCATGCATCTTTCCATCATAATACTTGAGAAAGAACAGAGAATCAGTTGCGAGACAACGAGACTTTGGGTTAGACGAGCAAAGCGCACAAAGAGGCATAGATCTCAAAGTCTTTGTTTATGGACGTTGGAATAGTATTGATCATGGAATCATAGAGTTTTGCAAAAGGACGCAATGACTTCACACAAAGAGACCACTCGTCAAGGTGCTATGCATGCACATTGTCCAGAGCTAGAGAGAAGAAAACACAGACTTGCTATCTCCGCGGAATATCTACAGACTTGGTAAACAACAGCTTCCTAGCTAACCAACAACCGAAGGTAGCACCTGATACAGAACCGCCGTCTCCTCGATGAAACACGACAGTACAATCGCTCGGAGCCGGTGCGTCCATCCCGCGCGGACACGACATCAACCAGACATCCTGGCTGGTGTATCTCATAAGATGAGCTGGACCGTGTCCCAGATAGCCGTCAAATGAACCAAAAAGCATCCCGCCTTCGTTGCGACAATGGAACGTCGAATCGATCTCAGCGCAGTAAAAGTCGCCACCAAACGCAGAGTAATCGACCGGCCCTCCTGGCGAAATGCGGGACGCCTTCAGGGCCCGATTCTCCTTGACACGATGAATCTTGAGCTGATCCCCATCAATCTTGGCCACCATGCCAGGCGACTCGGCGTGCTTCGGATCCTTGAGGTTGATCGCCTCCGCGGACCCGGCGTAGGAAATGTTGACCTTGCCCTTCGCGCCATGGGATACGGTGATGGCGAGCTGCGTCTGTTCGTCGAGGAATGTACCGAACCAGCTTGCGTCTGCATCGACCGGGGCAGGTTCAGATTTCTTCAAATCAAGCAGGCCTCGGATGATTTCCTCGGCTGGCGCTGCTGAGCCGCCCTCGTGGTTGAGCAGGACGACAACGGAGATCCGTTCTTCAGGAGCATGGACTCGATAAAGACGGAAACCGCGCAATGCGCCGCTGTGGCCGACTACTTTGACGTTTTCGATCTTGCCGTGGCCCAGCCCTTGAGCATAACCTGCAGGCGTCCCGTCTTTGTACAACGGCTGCTTCAAGGCCGCTTCATACCAACTACCCCGCTCGGTTGAGATGCGGTCCAAGTATTGCTCATAAGCAATCATATCGCTAAGCGACGCAACAACGCCGGCATCGCCAGCCCACTCGATCTTGTTGTCGGCAGGGAAGAATCCGCGCTGCTCATCCCCTTCGTATCCGACACACGGAGGTGGCAGCTGTGCAGTATCGGCCGCGAGCCGTGCGGTCTTCATACCCGCCGGGCCGAAGATGCGCTGTTCAAGCAACGAAGCGATCGAATCTCCGGTCACTTGTTCCACGATTCGGCCCAAAATGTGGAAATTTGTGTTGGCATATGAGTACTCCATACCGGGCTCGAAGTGGAAGGACTGGAGTCGCTCGATCATGAGCTTGCTGTGGTCCGCTATCGAGAAGCGGTCCTCCGGCTGGGCTCCCCATAGCACGCTTAGAGCCCAGTAATCCCGGATGCCTGACTGGTTGTTGGCCAGATGGTCAATCGTCAGGGCTCCCTCACGGGTCAGGTTTGGATGCAGAAGTGCTGTCATCTTGTCCGAGAACTTCGCTTTGACGTCACCCTTGTCGGCCAGGCTGGCGGGTGGATTGTGCTCCAAATCGTACATGAGAGCGCATAGCATCTGCTTTGAGATTGAGCAGATTGGCAGTAGAGTTTCGGCGGTCATGGGGATCTTGCGGACGAGGTCGGCGTAGCCCCAGACCCGTTGCCCGATGAGCTTGCCGTCTTTGAGTACGGCGATTGCGCCGCCCGGCCCCCGCACGCGGGACGGGATGCCGTCAAGCAGTTGTTTTGTGGCTTCTTCGGACATTGGCATTCTTGCGGTATGATAAATACTATGATTAAGCTGTTTCGGAGACTGGGAGTTGACGTGCAGTCAATAGAGTTAAGGCCGCGGTGGGTTGTGTTTGATAAGATTGTCAGAGCGACCCATCGAATCAACGTGTGCTGGCAGTGGTTGTGTTCAATCATGTGACCTTATGCATGACACCGGAATTTCTTGAGATTTCGGCGTGTTCACCACACTATGAGGTTATTGATGATTTGACGGAAAGAGCTGCGAGGCCAAAAATGGGCCAAGATAGTGACTATCTAATATGTGATTCAAATCCCAATTCCTCCAGCGGCTCGTACACACACCCACCGCCTAAGGGGTCAAGGGCAAGGCGCCAAGACATACGTACACCTTAGCGGGGTTCGATTGAAGAGCTCGCCCTCCTTCAACTTGCAAACCTACATCCGACTTTCAACATCCACCACCCAGCATACCGGAAGGAAAAAGGGGAAAATAAAACCAAAAATCAGCCCCCTCCTTTTGCCATTGTCATCCCCACACCACCAAAAAAATAGTCGTCCCGGTATCTCCGACCATGGATGACCCTCCCCTCTTACCAGACCTGCTCACTTCCCTGCTCGAAGTTCCGGATAACCAGATCGACGACCCAGACGAGAGTGAGATTCTAGACTATGAATACAAGGAGTGGGGATTTAATATTCACCGCACCGCCTGCGGCGGCTCCGACTCAGACATGGCTTGGGAGGCACTCGTGGAAGATGTCCGTAAACACGTACGCCTCCAGATCCAAGGCCGATACACCAATGAGAACGAGGAAGAAGTCGAGGCCGCAAAGAAGCTGATGTCGCTGTTCCGTCTCAGCGTCCACTCTGACCCCGAAACGCTCCAAGGAGCCGACTTGGATCAACTCCGTCAAGTCCACACCGAGAATGTCCGCACGGGCAAGGCACTTTCGAACGCGTGCTGGGCTTTAAGACAGATGATCCTCGTCGCCGACGGCGAGGTGCTGACCGACGTCGCCACCGGGGACTTCTGGATCAAATGCGTCGAGGCAGACTATGTGGCCTCGCGACACGTCGGTCGAGACCGCAGCCGTGTGCTCCAGCAGTACTTTGGCTGGTTCAAGATGAGATCGAACCGCTTCATTGAGCTGTGGTTGGACTTGCAATTTCACCATCTGAAAAGCATCTCGCCTCCTACCATTGGCGGGATGCATCTGGAGATATGGCATGGGGACGACCGCCTCTGAAATTCACGTTTGTCTTCTTTCTACTTTCAGAGCCCCCGGCGATACATACGCAGATATACGTATACAAAGCTACCAGTCGGATTGGGATGCTGGAACCGCACCGGAAGAATACGTAAGTTAGACCGTAACCATCGCTATGAAACCTCATCAACCGGCAATTCACAGTTCATTTTTCGACCGGACTGTCAACAGAAGATTTCCGACCTTGGAGGGCCGACCGAGTGGTAATGGCGGATGATCGTGGAGAACCAGATTTGTAGACAGCAGAGGGAAAGATATTTTCGTATTTCGTGTATGGCGGAAAGGAGGGCGGACGTGATCTCAAGTGTTCCCACAGGTAGCGTGAGTTCAAAGTCGGCAAATTAAAGCATCAATGAAACGAAGCTATGCCTCGACCTCCAAGCGCCATACGGAACCTCTTTGCACAAAACAAAGGGGCGATAAATAGTGAAGGGTTCAGAAGTCGATGACAGCATGGATGTCTTCATCGATTTGCTACCTATCCATTGATGCGGCACTTCAAAAAGTACCGCGAGGTAGTACATGCAAGCCGGCCTTGCAATTAGCAAAGCCAGGGTATTATCCAGGGACTTTTGGAACAAAGGGCAGTTATTGGTATTGATACGTTTTCTTGGCCCTATCAATCCCCTTGATAGTTTGATGAACAGATGAGAGAAGACTTCCATGTGGAAATGGCTCGTTTCAAAAGGCGTTGAATTATGTTGATCAATTTTCGAGTGCGTTTGGTAGAGAAGCAAGTAGAAGTTTTATTAAGAAATATGAGGGCCTGATTGATTTCCCATTGGCTTTCATCACTTATGCCCGATCCAGCGCCTTGTAGACGATCTTCGCATATTCCTTGAACGCGTCATTACCTAGTCCCGTCATTGACATCTTGTTCATGACATATGTAATGGTCAGTTTTCTGTCCAGGTCCATGACAGCGAAAGAGCCGCCCATTCCTCCCCAGAAGCAGACACGTCCGTTTGGCAGCCACTCGGCTATGGCTGTGTTGCCGTCACCAGTGATTCCGTACCCAACACCGAAACGAAGAGGCATGTTGGTGACTAAATCAACTCCATTCGACTGCTCCTCGAATATTTTGTCAATCGTATCTTCCGACAAAAACTTCTTCCCGTCGACGCTCCCACCAAGACTGATGGCTGAAAGAATCCGCGCAAGAGCTCGAGCATTGGTGTGTCCACTTGCTGACAGAACATGGCCTTGACGCCAAGATGCGCCATTGGCAAAGGTTGACGGGAAAGGCATTGGATTCATTGTTCTGAAGGTTATTGAGCCAGGTTGGGGGCCAACACCGGGAGGAAGCTTGGGAAGAGGAGCCGGAATGACGTCCGATGTTCGTGGTAGGTCGCGCTCCACAACACCGAACTGGAAGTCCGCCCCAAGAGGCGCCACAATCTCCTCCATCACAAATTCCTGGAGTGTTTTCCCGGTTGCACGACGTACAATTTCGCCGAGAAGATGGCCGAAAGTCCAGGTATGGTAGCCGGAAGCCGAGCCCGGTGTCCACCAAGGCGCTTGTGCGGCAAGTTTGGCGTTGGCCTCGCCCAAGTTGGAGATCTCCTCAAATGAAAGGGGGCGGTCGGCGTCCCAGCCTGAGACTCCAGATGTGTGCGAGAGAATATGGCGGATCTCGATGTTCTCTTTGCCATTCGTGGCGAACTCTGGCCACAGTTTGGAGACTTTGTCGTATATTGAGAAGACTTTGCGGTCGATGAGGATGAGAATGGCGAGACTCAGGATGTTCTTCGTCGTGGAGAAGATGTTGACGATGGTGTCCCTGTTCCAGGGTTGATTGTTCTCTTTGTCGGCGTAACCACCCCAAATATCCACAACATCTTGGCCGTCGAGGTTGACGGCGATCGCGGCGCCGACTTCTTCTCCAGAGTCAACGAGTTGTTTCAGATGAGTGCGAAGTTCTTCGATTCTGGGATCGCAAGTGCCCTGTATTTCAGCCATTTGATGATTGTTGTGTTGTTGAGAGCGTCTCATATGACAGAATGCTGTATTCTAGAATGGGGTTTCTGAACAGACGGTTTGTACTCGCAGTGTGTGCTGATATGTGCTTTTTGATGATGCATCATGGGCAGAGGGACGAGATCTAAATACCAGAACTTGTAGACTCAACCCGGAAAGACTCTCAACTCGCCGGCCGCCAGCTCAAAAAGACATCGGCGGTTTTGACACCGATGCACCGCCGCCCGGATGCCAGAACGCTCGCCCACATCGGCGCCGGGGCTCCAACACACCGTGGAACTTGGGACTAAGACGACCAGCCAGGCTTAGCGTAGCGGATACCGTCTTACAGGCACGGCAGCCTTCCGTTGAATTTTCGCAGGGCGAGTCTTGTGTCTTACAGAAGGATTCGAACCCCGGAGCGGTTCATGGATTAATGCGGCACAGCTGTTCAGCTCACGGAGCTGTTCCTGAGCACATCACCTTCAATCCGACTCGAGTTGACGAAATCATTTCTTCTTGGCCTTTGCACATTGAAATATTCATTTTCCAATCATGCACATGCGCCTTTGCCCCATATCAACCAATGTATGTCAGATTGGAGTGAGCAATTATGAGTCATCATGAACAAGCTGACAAGTGAGTCAATCATAAGCTTGGATGGCTGGGCTGCAGCTGCCTTTTACAGCGTTAGGCCCATTTTCCAGGGTCGAGCCTGCTTGATGTGGTAGCGCCTTCTGGTTGACATCTCAACTGGACTCAGTACAAAACGACTTCACTTCTTTCAACTTCCAACGGTTTGTCTACTTCTGACGCGCATCGCCTCTGGGAAAGCCAGCATCGTCCGGGGTTTTGGCAGATTCCTTTGAATTGGCAGAAGCCGTCCTAATTACAACCACAATCACCACCCAAACCAAGTCCCCAATCATGGACGAGCCGGTCGAGGGCCAGCAGTCAGGGCTCAACATCTACACCCAAATCGCAATCTGCTTTGCAGTCGACGACGACTCTCTGTACCCGAAAATCACCGGAACTCTTGAAGGTGGAGTCAAGAGACTGGCCGAGAACTTCCCATGGATCGCAGGCCAGGTCGTCAACGAAGGCGCCAGCGAAGGCAACACTGGTGTCTTCAAGATTCGACCGTTGAAGGAAACACCACCCCTGGTCATCAAAGACCTTCGGAGCGACCCTTCAGCACCAACCATGCAGGGTCTCAAGGAAGCCAACTTTCCCTTCAGAATGCTCGATGAGAGCGTCGTTGCGCCCCGGCCGACCCTGCCCATCGACCCCGCGCTAGCGTCAGAGCCAGAACCTGTCTTCATCACGCAAGCCACATTCATCCGCGGTGGCGTTATTCTCGCGTTTCTGGGTCAGCATCAGACATTAGATGGTATCGGTCAGACTCAGATCATTCACTTGCTATCGAAGGCATGCCGCAATGAGCCTTTCACCGCCGAGGAGATCACCACCGGCAACATGCCGAAGCACAACATCATTCCCTTGTTTGACCACGACATCCCCGATTCCGAAGTTGCAGCCTTCCGTAAAACTGAACCCATCGGGGGAGCTCCCGCGGACCCGCCAAAGTGTGGATGGGCCTACTTCAACTTCCCAGCCAGCTCGCTCTCATCTCTCAAGAGCCTCGCTATGAAGACGATCAAGTCAGGATTCGTCAGCACTGACGATGCCGTCACCGCCTTCATTTGGCAATCGGTATCACGAATTCGCGCTCCTCGTCTCAATGACGAGGATGAAGTCAAGTTTGCGCGGGCCATCGACATTCGCAAGTTCCTCAATGTGCCGCAGACCTTTCCTGGGCTCTGCCAAAGCATGACCTACAACTCTTTCAATCTCAAGAAGCTCATAGAAGCACCATTAGGCGAGGTCGCATCCGCCTTCCGATCTTCCGCCGACCCACAGATGGTGGTCAACAAATTTCGTGCCTTCGCCACGGTGCTGGACCGATCCGCGGACAAGAGTGTCTTCTCCTTCACGGGATCGTCTGAACCTTACAAGGACATCTTCTTCAGCTCGTGGGTCAAGATGGACTTGTACAAGAACGATTTCGGCCTCGGCCTCGGCAAACCCGAGTGTGTGAAGAGACCGCAGTTCACGCCCGTGGAGAGCCTCATGTACTTGATGCCGAAGACGCCGGATGGCGATGTTGCGCTGGCTATTTGTGTACGAGAGGAGGACATGGAGAAGCTGAGGGCCGACGAAACGTTCACTAATTACGCAACGTATATCCCTTAGTTGGCAGGTAGAATACGATTAAGGGAGACGTCAGTAGGGAGCTAAAAGGGGTTCAAGCCGAATAGAACTTAGAGTCATGATCATTCAAACGATACACCTGGACTTCAAAGAGCGGCATTACGAGACAAGAATAAATGCTCATACATAACTCGTGTCCACTATATGTATTTATGATGTCATGTTATCATATGCCATATTCCCCGGATGGGTAAAGGGTATGTTCATTGATTGCAAGTAGGCTGCCAAAGACTGAAATTATTGCGAAATCTTGTTGAAGAGACTATTCGCTGACAAAGAATGCAGCTGTCGTATTAACGTAGAATGATCTGGTCCGTATTCACTATATCGACAGGTGACGTAACCGGTCGGAAAGGCATAAGCAAGTGGCTTACTACCTAGTTGCTGGCTATGCTCAGTTAGTTCGAATATGAGCCTGGTACTGCTCTGCATGTAAGCAATGTGTTATACGAGAAGTGTGAAATCCCGTTAGCACGATAGGCTCTCCTTCCGCTTATGGCGTTCTCGTACAACGTGTCGTTCATAACTGGGCTCAGAAATACCAACCCCTGGAGCTCACTCAATTCAATGAGCCGAGTCTTACACCTCTCCTGCGGGCTTTATCGTTCTGCAGGAACGATAATACAACGATTGGCGAGATCTCTCCGCCCCTGCTTATGGCTTGCTAGCAGAGGCTTTCCCTTGTTTCAGAAATTCTCGCAAGAGATTTAGTTTACTTGTCAGACACATTTCCCGGCTACTCTAGAAACGTCTTGTGCTCTGGTCGCGATCAGGAAGGTAATGGTCCTGGTGTTTGGCGAAAGCAGTCATCACTTGGACGAGCTTTGTTTAAGCTTGCTTGGCATAGACTACGGCTGAAGGGTGATCTCAAGCCTGGAAAGCTTGGATATCCGCCTCAAAAAAGGTCTGAATCCTGTTGCGGTTGAATAAGGGGTCTTTTACCAGCGGTTTGGTCCGGCCTTAGTGTGTTTTTGGGCTCGCTCGTTGATCCCCGACCGAGCTAAGCCCTTCGCGTCCAAACCTCGAACACGCGATCTTGAGCCACCGACTCACAACTGGGCCCTAGTCTCTGCGCCTTTGAGCACGGGTCAGCCCAAACCTCGTTTACTGGGCGCATGTGGATTACACAGCCGGGGTCGATCACTCTTTCAATACGAATTTTTGAAAGACAAAGTGGCGGTCATGCTAGGAATCTCCGGGGGATGGCGGCTGGAAAGCAACCGGCTCCGGGCAACAGCGAACAGACAGGCGACCCGACAGCTCGTTCCGCGGGATGAATGGGAACAATATAAACAACGTGGAGGATCATCGATATTTTGGGCTTTCTTTGTATCAATCAATCAAGTCTAATAGGGTGCATTCTTTAAAACCCTATATACTATCTTTAATCTACTAACCCACCATGCGGTCCTCAGTCTTTCTCTACTTGGCGACCGCCGCCATTCCCTTGTGCGCAGCCAACCCGCTGCCTCAAGATGTCAGCACCAGTAGCAAAGTATCGAAAAACACCCTCCAAGGGTGTCTCAACGCCGCCAAGGCACCAATCAGCACCCAATCTTCCGGGGATTGGTCTACCCAGTCTTCACCGTACAACACCCGCATCGCCTTCACCCCGGCCATCATCGTGGTCGCGACCGATCCGAGCCACGTCCAGGCGGCCGTGAAATGTGGATCTCAGTACGGGTACAAGGTCACCGGCAGGGGCGGTGGCCACAGCTACTCGTCGTCCGGGTTCGGCGGCGAGAACGGCCACGTCGTGGTGCAGCTCGACATGATGTACGCCGTCACCCTTCAATCCGATAACACCGCCGTCGTCCAGGCTGGTGCCCGTCTCGGTCACGTCGCGACTGAACTGTTCAACCAAGGAGGACGCGCGATCTCGCACGGCAGTTGCCCCGGGTAAGTTTCTCCACATAGAGAGGCCCCTTGGAAGAGGAAAAAGAAAGCTGATGAAAGATTGTCCCGGCCAGCGTCGGAGTTTCCGGACACGCTCTGCACGGCGGATACGGTAAGTCACAAACATTGCTTCTCCCCTATATCATGTCTCGACGTTCACTAATTGGACTGATTAGGACTGGCTTCGCATGGATATGGTTTGGCTCTTGATTGGATCATCGAAGCGACCGTTGTTGTTGCCAGCGGCAAGATCGTAAAGGCCTCGACCACGCAGAACGCCGATCTCTTCTGGGCCCTGCGCGGAGCCGGGTCGTCCTTCGGCATCGTGACCGAGTTCAAGTTCAACACCTTCCAGGCGCCCGATGTCGTCACCACCTTCTCGGTCCCTGTCCCCTACAACAAGAACAACCAGCTCGTCAACATCCTTGTCGCCTTCCAAAAGTACGCCGCCAACGACATGCCCGCCGAGATGAACATGCAGGCCGCCGTGAACCTCGACGGCGTGCACATCAACGGCCTCTACTTCGGCGACGAGGACCAGACCCGCGACGCACTGTCAGTCTTGCTCAATCCTGTCAGCATCGACATTGACACCGCCGACATCCAGCAGACGGACTGGATTGGCCAGTTGGAGCACTACGGCGGCGACCCCCTTGACGTTACGGGTCCACAGAGTGCTGTAAGTTCGGCGTTGCATGTCTTATGCTTCCTTTTAAGGCACAGTGTGCTAACCCATCTTCATTGGATAGACCGACACCTTCTATGCATCAAGCCTAATCACCAAGGAGGTACCAAAGGACGGATTCAAGGCCTTCGTCGACTACCTGTCTAGCAAGGCTAAGTCGGTCAACCGCGGCTGGTTCATATTGATTGACGTCCACGGCGGCAAGAACTCCAAGACTGCTCAGATCGATGCGTCCTCGACAGCTTACCCTCATCGGGATAAGTTGCTCTTGTGGCAGTTCTACGACTCGTCTTCCGGCTCCGCATACCCAACCAACACCGCTCAAGGCGTTGGCTTTATGCAGAACTGGATGGCCGCCGTCTCAAATAAGCTTGCCGCCGGCAGCTGGGGCCGCTACGCCAATTACGCCGATTCCCAGCTCAGCAACGCCGACGCGCAGAACCAGTACTACGGAGCCAATCTGCCTCGCTTGAAGTCTATCAAGGCTCAGTACGACCCCAAAGGTCTGTTCACGTACCCACAGGGTGTGAGCTCATAACGGCAGTGCAGGGCGTAGAGATAGCAGGTGAAGGTTTGCGGGATTGAACAGTTGAAAACTCATAGACATATATCATTATAAACATAATCAGATACTTTGACATCCATATCTCATCATCCTTGCCTACCAACGTGAAAAACCAATTGCTTCTGTCTCGACTTCGATGCGGACTTCCGGGTAGATGGTTGGCCATCGCTTCCAAAAACAACGCCACCCAGAGCCCCTTCCGCATCACTTGTGTTCGAAAATACTATCTCCAGGCCCCCCAAAGTACGGTCGCGCTCTGGCCGCTGTGTGTCATCTACCCACCCAACTCGCAGGTTCACGAGGTCTGCTGCGGACTCCATATCCTGGAGAGCCTGTTCCATGTTCCCTAATAATGTCTTGCATATCACTGTCAGTGGCACCGCATGTGATAACTGACATGTCGGAAAGACTTACGTCGTCGGATATTAGCGCCATCATCTTGGTTATCGTGTCGTCGGGGATGTTCTTATCCCTCATGTTCACCGCCATACACCTCGTGAGATTCTCGCGAAGCGCGATTTTATACATCTCTGCGTGAGTCTCCAATATTTCAGGGTGTGTAGCACCCATTTTGAAGTATATATGCCGACAAGAGAAGAGACACACACTGGCAAACATGCCAATGTCTGTGTTTGCCTGCCGGATCCAGTGCTGAGATACGGCAGTCCAAAACCGCTTGGCCTTTGCAGGGGAAATGTCAAGGCCCATGCCGGGTGCTTGTCCTATCCGGCTTAATACGTTTTCTTCTATGACTGAACAGTGTGAGTTAGCATTCTGTCCTTGCATGAATGGGATGTAAGACAGGCATCCAGGGTGTGTAATATGTGGGATGATGGATAAGGTGCATCTGAAAAAGTACAGACACCTCTCGCGTGTGTGAGAACACCCCTGGACCCAGACTGTCGGTAACCAATCACTTACAAATTTTGCACAGCTCCTTTTCGAAGCTACTGCTCTTTACCTTGGACACGTTGAAGGGGTCTCTGTCCCCAGCGTCCAGCAGCGTGACGGGTCCCGGTGCCCAAAATGGGCCGGCCGATGGCCCTGACCGAGAGGCCAACATGGCATGTCGTGGCTCCAGTGCTCTGAGGACCTGGGTTCCATTATAGAGGTAGCCGTTGCTGCCTCGTGCGAGACGCCTCGCCTGCGGGTTCTTGGCCGCATGGGACCTGACCTTCCTTTTCCAGACGGACGAGTTCTGCTCATCAGGGTGCGAGATCTGGCAAAAAATGAACGGCTTCCCCGGCGCCGCGTCGCTGGCCTTCTGCTTCGGCGACATGTCCGGCGTAACGATGAGGGCCGGTCCCAGTGTTCCGAGGAAACAAAACAAACACGCCCCTTGGAGCAAACCCTGGCTCTTCTGACTCTCCTTCCTCCGTGCGCACGACCTCGTTCACAGAGGCGTCCCCTCGGCAATGAGAGATTTGAGGCCACCTGACTGGACGAGAGGTGGACGAAAGAGGGGTCCCGGTAACGGTCAGCTTCCTTGGGGACCCGAGGGAGCGGGTTCAGGATAACGAGAGTGCTTCCGTGAGAGGACGACAGTCGGAAAGTGACACGCTGTTGGAAGAATCAGGCGACTGCTAGCAGCGCATATGCCTATTCGGGATAATGTGTGTGGTGGCACAGAGGTCCTTGCTTGCTTGGCCTTCGAGGTACGGGTTAAAAAAAACAAAATCCAAGTTCCAACAAGCCCAACACGATAGAACCGGTGAGGAGGGGGCGTGCGGCGAAAGACTGAGATGATGGTCGAGGGGGAAAAAAAAGGGGACTTCTGCGGCAAATTGAGCTCACACTGTTGGGAAAGCAAAAAACACGAAGCTTGCTGCGTTGCCTGGTGTTGTTGGTGGTCGGTGGAAACCAACGACGAGCATCCACATCCCTTACATCCCCTCAATTGTTGCCCCTCCCTTGCTCTCTGGCGCCGTGTCCGACGGAACGGGGCGGCATCTGGACTCAGCGGAGACGAAAACATCAGGCTGGCCAATTGGCGTCTTTTGTCGGTTCTTTGTGCAATCATCCCGACTCCGGACGGTCTTGGCAAACTAGTACTGTTGGATGACGACAAGGGTCAATCATTGGACAACAGCAGTATCCTAAAAGGGCATGGTCGCTATTGACGACAAGGGGTCTGACTGGGCCTCTTGTTCTGGTCTGACCGGCTTGACTGATTACCTGATATCGGAAAGACTTTGTGCCTTTCTCTCCGAGATTGAAAATGCATCTTCAAGAATCCCGACTCACGATGGATCAAGTTGCGCGGCATCAATGGCATTGATGTTACAAGTACTCTGTACAAGAAGAAATAAATATAAAATGATTTTATTTTGCTCAACAGTTTCGATCTTCGGATCACCTTATTCCACCTTTCCTACCTCACTCCACCCCCACAATCGAAGTCCCTGTACTAACCTGATTCACTTTCGCTTCCAACATGCCTGACACGTGGAACCCGTCGATTGACATGCCGGACCTTCAGGGAAAGGTCGTAGTGGTGACTGGCGCGAAGTAAGTTGGTCGACTCATGCGTGTCATTGAGCGTCACGGGATCTGACTTGTCCCAGTTCAGGCATTGGTCTTTCGTCCGTCAAGTACCTTGCTCTCCACGGTGCGAGAGTGTACTTCACGGCAAGGACGGAGGACAAGGCGGAGCAGGCCCGGCAAGCCATCCGAATCAGCAACCCGGAACTCGACCAGGATCAAGTGATATGGCTACCCCTTGACCTGTCAAACTTGAAAAGCGTTAGAGCAGCCGCTGAAGAATTGAAACAGAAGGAGAAGAAGGTGGATATACTGAGTGGGCTGACCCTCCTCCCCTCGCGTGGCCGGGCATATGCCTAAGCTGACAGCGTTTTCACAGTTAATAATGCTGGCGTTTGCACTGCTTCAACGGAGACGGCGGGCGCTGGTTGGGAATGGCACATGGCGGTCTGGTAAGCAACAACCGACAGGTCATCTTTGCCGTTACCATACACTGACACCCGTCAAGCCATGTTGGCCATTTCGTCTTCACAAACAGCATACTGCCGCTCCTCAAGAACGCCACGAAGGAAAAGAATTCTGACGTACGAATCATAACCCTCAGCTCCAACGTCAACTATGCCATGTTCCCGCAAAACTACAAATTTGTCTTCGACTCTTCGTCTTTCCTGAAGGAGCCAGTCCCCTACTACCCACTGCACTGGAGACTCGCTAGCCGGCACATCTTCAAGGTGGACATGATTCGATATGGGGCTGCCAAGGTTGCCAACCTGCTGTTCGCGCAGGAGCTGCAGCGTTTAATGGATGAGCAGGGGGTACCCATCCTCTCCATTTCAGTCCACCCCGGTGGCGTGGACAGCGACGGCTGCAAGGAGATTGGCGGTTCCGTGTTCTCACTCTTCAGAATCTCATCATTCCTGACGGTTGATCAAGGTACCGTGACACCGTTGTTCGCAGCTACTGCGAAGACGGTCCGCGACAACTCCCAAAGCTTCAAGGGGAAATACCTGGAGCCGTTTGGAGAAATTGTGAAGCCTCATCCAGTGTCAAAGGACGAAAAGCAAATCAGGGGAATGTGGGACAACACAACCAGTGAGGTGAACAAATACTTCGCCGATATTGGGCTTTCTCCGCTAGAAAGCTGGTAGTGATGCTCCTTCTCACTTATGTGCGTCTTGATTTAATACACAACCACCAACGTATTAGGACCAATCTCCGTGGAGTTTGATGAAGCAGTATGCCGATCGTGGGCCAGCAACGAGGATAGATATCACAGAATACGATTAGATTGATAGATCAGCATGCTTCGAGATTCATCGCAACTCTGATGACTTCTCAATAGGAGATCTTTCAATGTGCAGGACCAGACTGGCGCGACGTATTCAACATCGCTGCGTCAGAAGCTGGCCCGGCTATGGAATCTTTCCTGATCATCGTCAGAATCGATGTGCATTTGCGGCACTAAAAACACGTCAATGGTGCCTAGGCCAGTCTGGGGACTTTCGTCCAACCCCTGGACATTTCCCTTTCGGCCTTATCATGAGATCTTCGTTTCAAGGATAGTTGTTTCTAAACGGCAAGTTTCATCGTCTCATCGGGAATTTCAGAAACACACCTTGCATCCACCATACACCATGAATTATCCCTATGTAGTCAGAGCCCTACGAGCATGAATTGCCGACGCGTCAAAAGCGCGCCCGTGTAGATCATCATCCTGCGCGGCACTTGTTATCAGCCAAAGCTCATGTAAACGGGCCTTCCACGTGCAAATTTCGTCTCCAAACACCACTTTTAGACGCTCTGGCGTCGTCAGGTGAGCCGTACTTGGGGAAGAAATGCGAGCTAAACCATCAATGCACGCGCCTTAGCCAGGTACTAGCCTAGGATCCCCCACGACTAAGTGATTTTAGAGTTCAATCTCGCCGAGCTACAAGCAGCCGTTTCTTTAAAATTGCTAATTTCAGACCGAGTCTCTCTGTGGCACTTCATCTGAGCTGACCGGCGTCTTCCACGATGTGAACGGTCATCGCTTGCGCTGGCATCTGTCTAGGCGAGATGCAGCGGCCGTCATCGCGATCTCGCGTTTGCATCTTGCATAACGAGCTCGCAGCCGCAAGGAAATACAAAAACATGGAAAGATAAGAGCCCAGACCACTCTGAGGGCATTCGGAAAGCTCCCATGGCGCGAAGGATTCACGAGAACGCACGCGCATCTGCAGCTGTTCGGAATCATAGCTTCAGTGCTACGACTAGCTCCCGTTGACGCGGCGACTCGGCGGTATATCCTTCATGGCGCGTCAAGGAGCATATGCACTTTTTCATCACTCGTGAAACCGCGTGGCTTCTGTTGTTTGATGTCATATCAAAACCCGAGAAAACAAGAAGTCTAGAAATGCCGGCGCCCTCCCGTCACGCGGCGTACTTTCGCTCGGTGAACACGTTTTCCTTGACTCTGGAATCTTCTTTTGTTTCGTAATTCTATTCCATTTCCTTTCGCTATTACTAACAGATATTGACTATCGATTATTATTCAACTCTACCGACGACTTGGCTTATACGACGATGAACATTTGCCTACGCCCAGCATGAAACTCGAATACGGAAACGGGCCGCAGCTAGTCCACTTATCCAACATCACTTTCAACGGCACCACGCCGATCAACACGAATGGGGAGGTTACTGACAAGTCGAATTTGGTGACGGTAATATGGGCAGTGAACTTGACGGCGTTTGTTCTTGTTGGCTTGTTCCTACCGGTTCGAGTCATCGTCCGCTGCACGGTCACAAGGAACTTCTTTAGCGACGATGTGCTGGTTATCATCGCGGCACTCTTTACCTTCGGCATTTGCTCGCTTTTACCCATAGGTATGTCGCTGGTGTGCCACGGGAAACCTTCAACGCTAACGATCATACCGTCAGCGATGGATTGGGGATTGGGACAACACTATTGGAATCTTGATCTCGAGGCTCTCCCAGAGAACACAAGAAATCTCACGATGGTAAATGCCTCAACTTAGCTGTCAATATTTACGGGCCCATGAAGCTGACCTGTCTTAGATTATGTTCATCGAGAATACGTTGTATCCTTGTGCAATCGCCTTCGCCAGACTTTCAGCTATATGTTCCTTTCTCAAATACATCACCAACAACACCATGCGATATGCGATGTACGGCGCCGCAGGTCTCACTGGCGGCTTCGCTGTTGCGTCCGTGTTTGCCGTAATCTTTCAATGCAAGCCGATCTCAGCGGCTTGGGACACCACAATCGGCGGCGCGTCTTGCTACCCCTTCTTCGACTTCTTAAAAGTCAGCACGGCGATCGGTATTGCCATTGATGTTTTGCTTTGCACCGCACCTTTGCCGTATTTCTGGAGGTTGAAAAAATTGTCAACGACGATGAAAATTGCGCTCACTATTCTCTTTGTCTTTGCTGGACTGTAAGTTGCTCATCGTAAACCTTAATGTGACAGACGCTGACGGATTCTCAGTGCGTGTGCTGCCATTATAGTTAAGCTTGTTTTCTTACAAACTCTCGAAGAGGTGGATGTCACGTGTAAGTGGTTTGCCTAGACCCTGAGTCAACTGCATCGCACCTTCAGATACTGACTCCCAATTCTCATAGACAACTGGGTCAGCTGGGTTCTGTGCTCCATTGCCGAGTGCACCATCGCCATCGTCTGTATTTCGATACCGCCGATCGTCCCTCTCTTCACAAGATGCGCCCATCGAAGGAAGAACTTCGACGATGACCTCGTAAAGCCTCGCAAGAAACGCGGAAGGTCGGCAAGATATACCGTGTGGCCCGGCAAGCCCACTCACAACCGTGCCGTAGCTCCCCGAGTCATCCGGCCGATGGCCACGCCGTGGAAGGACCAGCCGGTAGAGACGACGACGGTATCGGAATTCCACTGGCTCAAGCTCGAGCAGGCCGAACGCGGCCTCAGGGAGAAGAAGGAACGCCACGAACGCCAGAGTCAAGCCCGCCTTCCCGTTGCCCCGCCTGGTCCATTGCCTTTCAGCATGCCGGGCTTCATGCCTCCACCCCCCGTTAAACAATACCATCGGCGCCATGACATGAGTTTCAACAGCTCTCGCGTTGACATGTATGGGCGTACTTTCAATAGGGGTCCACAGTCGTCCAAGGCAGATCAAGTTCTAGGAATCGCCATGTAATCATGGTGTGCGCCTATTTCCTACGTTTCCACGCGGTATTAGATTTCCGAATGATTTAGCGATGGAGTTTAAAGGAATGTTGGTAATGGACGAACATGTAAGTCCAGATGGATCAACGAAGCGGAATGTTTAGAATGGGATACTAGAAAACAAATACCACTTCCAACGGCCTCATCGATCGAGCTTTGGGTGCAACATCAGCAATAAAATGAGTCAGACAGCACTGCAGACCTTGTCTCGCCATGGTATACATCCGGGCGCTTCCATGTAGGTGATCGGCTCGCCGGCCGAGAGGCAACCGGCGCCGAAGACTTCCCGTTGTGGAGCTCACGGACCACACCATGAATGTGATGTCTATGAGCCGGGGAAAGTTCCGGTGGGACGTCCGGTGGAACACGGTATGGCCTTCTATGCATCCGTTGGTAAAACTTCACCCGCTTTATCCGCGTGCCAACGGAAGTAGTCCGTGAAGGGCAACACGTTTCCGAACAAAACCCATCGGGCGCTTCAGGACCCCGAGGACGTCAAAGTTTGCTTCTCAGATCAGGCCTGAGATCAGTCGTGGGGTGATCTTCGAAGCTTCTCGATCTCGAGGGGGGCGGCACGTTCCCACGCGCGGTCTGGCCTCCTGCTGAAGTGGTCCAACGCCCGGCCTTTTTGGGTCGTGTGTCTGACCATCTTGTGGTCGGGGCGTTTTGCGGGTGATGCTGAACCGCGGAATGTCAGGCGGGATAGGAGTAGGGATAGGGATAGCGGACGAACAAGCTTGAGTTTGCGATGACTCTGTTGCCTGCTTAACCGTTGCGGATCCGCGGACTCCGACTAGCAAGAATTGTCTGGAGACATTTGACAGGTTGAGAAACGAGGGTCATCTGAGTATCTTGAATCGCCAGGCGTGATTGGTAGGGCTGCGGCTGAAACTAAGGCTGCAGGTGAGGTGAAAGAAATCAGCAATATTACAGTATGGCATGTTGATAGCTCAAGAAACATTTCGCGAGACCAGCTTGGAGCAATCTTTGGTGCCGCTTCGTTCAAGCCGCATGATGGAATACTGCCGATACAGCATTTGTGGTGTTAAGCAAGCAGGAAGTCCCTCGTTTCTCTCAGCCCGGAAAGATTTCCGCGGCCGCTCGACGATCAAACAATCTCGTAGCAAGGAGTCCGCAGCTTATTTACGAAGAAGCTCAGCTGCATGGGGAAAATTCTGGGAAGAAGACTGGCCTGGACCTCGCTGACAGAGACATCTTCCGTCAGACGCGGAGTTTCCGCCGCCTCGTTATGGGAGGTTTCTGAAACCCCATGCTTCATCTATCACACTGGTCAAAGGTTAAATGGAACGGTTCAGCCAAAGAGAGGATGTAAATGGACAGTCGAAGCGCGGACGGATTACTATTCAGCCTTTTTCGGCTGCGAATGCCCTCGAGGAGACAACCCGGTATCCGATCCTCCTGTCGTGACGTGCATTTGCGCCCGGCACGACGGGAATGACGACTCGAAGAATCAAGGTATGCTGCACTTTGAGGGGGCGAAAAACACGGAACGGGAGAAGCTTCTTGGAAGCAGAGAAAAACTCTATCCTGCCGTTTGTCTCTTAGTGTTCCTGCGACACCTGGGCATTCTAGCGCGCGGATGGAACATGCAGGCACGATGCGGATGCTGAACGCCCCCAGGACTAATTCCGGAAATTCTTCAACGACCATTGCGTCGTCGGCTGATCCAGGCGGCGGGAGACCCTTACGCTAGTAGTTTTGTAGCGCCGGTGTGCCGTCGAACGAACAGAGTTCGGCCATGGTTTGATGTCGTTCGGCTCATTTTTAGAGCGTCTTGGAGGGTCGGGGAGAGAGCCACGCAGAGAAGATGCGCGCCTCGCTTGCGCTGTTGTTTGACTTTAAGCCCAAGGGGGGTTTCTGGAATGAATGGAACACGTAGAGGAGGTCAGCCCTTCCCGTCCTCGCGGGAAACCTTCGAAAAGCTCATTTTCTGCATTGTCCATGGCCTGGGCTGCGCTGCTTGATAATGGATTTTGCATCATCCAACGCATGTAGAATATGGAGAATTAAGTCCAGGGATCCGAATCCTGAAGGGGTTTGATGGACGATCCTACGCGCCTTTTGTTTCCTCTTTTTGACCCAACATGACAATGACAGACCAGGCTGTCGCTCCAGACCTGGGTATTTTGCCCTCCCCCCCGGGCCTCCGAGTCATGTGGATTGTTCTTCAGCACCTCGGTCAGACCTCGTGCAGTTCAGACTTGGCTCGATCCGTAGCCGTTGCCGATGTGGCGTTGATGGTTCTAGTCTCAAGTCGGCGGCCAGTCAGCAACGAGCTGCCCCTGGCTGAGATGAGATAGCAAATGCGCAAGGACCCGAGCAGATCGCTCTTATTCCAGCACCACACTGACCAGGAAGCAGAGCAGAGCAGGGAGGGCGGGAAAAAAGAGAGATAGAGAAGGGTGGAACGCCTATTTTGGCATGTCGTTAGTGATTGATCGGCCCCCGCACTGACAGGGCCCTATTCCCGCCCATCACCGGGAACATCTTCCCGATTCATCGCCCCCAACCCGACCCCAATACCACCTCCCGTCCCTTAGCCGACACATTTTCGTATCCCAAGGTTGCAGTTGAGGTCGTTTGAAGCAGCCTCTTCGGCTGGTCTTCCTCGTCTACAGACAATTAGAGCAGGTCGACATGCGGGAGGGGGACACCACCAGTCGAGCAGCGTCCCACATCCAATAGAACACAGCTGTTTCTAGACGCACTGACAGCTTGCTTCTTGGTCCTAAACCATCGCCGGTACAGGGTTCATGCAGAAGCGTGTGTCAGGGAGAGCTGGCGCCATGTGGATTCCCTGCATGTTCCTCCTGGTGGTCCTTCGGCCGACTAGCCCTGTTGGCTAATATCGCCCGGAAGTCTGCCGCGTCGGTGTTAGATGGTGCACTGCAGGAGCAGAGAAGACGCACAGCACGATGCTGGCAGCTGGTTGGTGTAAGTGTGTGTGTGGGTAATTGTGGAATGCGGTATGCCTGTGTGTGTGCCATATCACACAGCTGCTGCACATTGCGCCGGTGGGCGGTGCGTCTCGTCTACTTGCCTACGGTCTTGGCTACACACCATGGACACCATAGACCAAGTCGGAGGGGCACAATGCTGCCCACTGCGTTGCGTTTCTTCTTCGTCGTTCAGCGGCAGCCGGGCAGACAAGGTGTGGTTCGTTCATTTCCAGCAGAGTCGTTGCGGGCGGAATTTCGACCCCCCCTGGGCCGTCGTCGTGGGAAGTGGATTCCATTACTTCTTGACTGCCATCCCCCCCCCCGTCTCTTCACTTTGGACCTTTCGCGGTTTTTGATGTTTCCCCATGTCGATTTGTTGTTCTTCGCGCATGCTTTCACTCGAGATATCTAGGCGATGATCAGAAATGCGAGACAGCGGCAGCATGGCCGATGGCTGCTGCTGTCACTGTCTCTTTTATGGTTCTTGATCTCGGTAGTTGAGGCGCAGAGCATTACGGGTTTGCTCTCCCAGGTCCCCAGTTGTTCTGTAAGTGCCTGTTTGCTTGCTTCCCTGCATCGTTCCCTGCATTCCCGCCGTGGACCACGACCAATATTCTCCGATCAAATGGTAGGGCTGACCAGAACCACGATAGCTTCCATGCCTCACCCAAACCATCACGAAGGGAAATTGCAACTTGACTTCGGTTGCGACCGTCTCGGAGTGCCTATGTCCGAATGTTGATCTTCAGTCGGATTTATCGACGTGCGTGCAACTTAGCTGCAACTTCAAGGACCAGATATGTTAGTTAACCCGGCTCAAGAGATGATCTGTACATGAATGATGAATTAACTTGCTTAGCCGCTGCGGAACTTCTGGGCAGTCTCTGCGCCGCGTACCCGAAAGAGTCGAGAAGTCAAGAAGTCAAGACCATCGCCATCGCCCTGTCGGTTATTACCTTCCCAGCTGTTGCGCTACGATGCTTTTCGAGATGGATGATCACTCGTCGCCTGTGGTGGGATGACTGGACGGCGATATTCGCAACGGTGAGTTCGTAGAAGAATTCATCATTAACTGGACGAACTTGAGGCTGACGAGGGGTCAGATTCTTCTAGCTGCCCTAGCCGGGATCGAGATTGCGAGCGCCGATCTAGGGTTCGGAACCCATTACTGGAACGTCGACCCCGTCTCCGGCGAGAAACTCATCAAGCTGTTCTACGCCGTCCAGCAGATCTACATCCTCATCCAGGTCTTTGCGAAGATCTCGATCCTTCTCTTCTTCTCGCGCATCTTCCCGGCGAAATGGTTCCAACTCACGGTCCGGTACTTTATCATGTTTCTGCTACTGCACGGCCTGATCTTTTTGCTCACTATCGTCTTTCAATGCACGCCAATTTCTTCCATATGGGACAGAAGCAACTCGAACCGTAAATGCTTGGATGTCACAGCCATTGGGTACGCGGGGGCGGTATTCAGCATCGTTGAGGATCTCGTAATTTTGGTTCTACCGATACCCGAGCTGTACAAGCTTCAGCTCAATATCCGCAAGAAAATTGCGTTAGGCTTAATGTTCAGTCTGGGCTCTTTGTAAGTTGAGAGGACGCACCATGCTGGAAGCTGAACGCCGACTAACAACGCACAGTGCATGCATCACGACCATGGTTAGACTCAAATATCTCGTCATGTTTTCCAGCACATTTGATACCACTTGGGACAATGTCGACATCGTCATTTGGTCCATCATTGAAGAATTCTGCGCCATTCTTTGCGCGAGTCTCCCGGCACTCCGGCCGTTGTTACAGAAGGTGCCGCGACTCTTCACCACGAACAGGGCTACTACGAAGACCATCAGCACTTCGCCCTCAAAGCGATCCATCTTGCACCACAACAAAGACAAGTTCCACGAAATTCCCGAAACACCGATGGGGCCGGAGCTTCCGTCAACGCCCATTGCCATCGAAGACGAAATGGCCGCACAGGCCGACGGGAAGCGCCCATTCCTAATAACGAGGGGGAACGAAGTGGACGTACGGGCTGACGTGGAACTACAAAACGTAAAATGTGTGAAGAAAAAGTGGCAGAAGAACGTGAATGGCAGGATATAATTGGCTGCTACGGATCATGAGAGCATATCGCAACATCATTCTTGACTCTGATAGGCATGTAAGCGTCGGCGAATCGGGACTTCATTAGATCTGGGCGGCAATATCAGCCCGATCCGTCAAATACCAGTTGTTTCAGCTTTGGCGTATTATAGAAACAACATCAACGAAAACTCAAACAGAGTTAATGAGTAATGAACTTGACCCCACGAAATCTCAGCTTCCGCCTCGCGCCTTGTCCAGCTCCTCGCCCGCGGCCTGGTCCCAGTCGTCATCCAACTGCCGACGATACTCTGCCGCCGCCAAGCCCGTCGTGACTATCAGGTCCAGGTCCAGGTCCGCAAGCTTCGTCGCATGCAGCTCGAAGCCGGGTCCCCACCCGGGCTTGTGCCCCGGACTACTCCGGCCGCTCTTCTCGTCTTCCCCGCCCCCGCCCCCACCGCCGGCGGCTGAGGCGGTATTAACGTGGCTGGCCACGTTAATTCTCGGACGGAAATGGGCCTGGATTTTGCCGTTGAAGTCGACGAGCCGCATGCCCCTGCCCTTCTTGTTCTGCTCCCAGCACATCTCGCCGGCGCCCAGGAAGCGGAACCCGAGCGTGCTCGACAGGGGGTGTTTGCGGGCCATTTTGAAGGCGACGCCACGGACGGTGAGGTCGATTCGAGGTGGTATCGTGCGAAGCTTAACGGTGCCGATGGGTCGGTGCTCGGTGGAGATGGCGTCGCATTTTATTCTCCGAATCTCCATCTTTGTCATTTTGGAATTGTGGCTGATGCTGTAGAGCGGGGTTATATCGCCGCGTTTTGCGAGATTGACTATAATGGCGTCTTCTACATGGTCCCGGTCGAGCAGGAGAAAGTGCTGAGGCTCCGTCGTCGGTTCCATCGCTCTTCTTCGGCAACCAATTGTCTTTGACGTTCAGCAACTTGATGTTCCAGGCATGATCGATAGTCCAGCGGGGAAGTTCTTTGTCTCGCGCGAGGGGAAGATGGGGAGCTTTAATTTTCCCCGGCATGTAGTCAAACGCCCGCGGAATCACAGCTTTCATGTTCAGTGACGTACGCCAGCGAGGTGTTCTGCGCCCCAGAAGCTTAGTTGTGAGTGGCTCGGCGATTCACTCAGCCCCTTCAAGAATCCTCTAGACCGAAGACGGGACGACGCGAGCCATACGAGACGGTTCGTCTAGGGTGTTGCGGCTCAATGGTGAGACGGACCAGCGAATTAATGTCTGTTTGCCTGCTTGCCATCCCAACGGAGAAAGGACCCTTGGCGCATCTTCTTTTCCCCGAATGGTTGAGCAGTAAGGTTTATCGATGACGTGGAATTGGGATAGCTTGTTTTCTTCGCACATAAGCTAGTGAAACAACAAGGACACCCCAACTGCGACGCTCAGACACTTTCAAGCTCCGGGCGGGGTGATCGGAGGCGGAGGTTGACGGGGCCGCTTGGCCAGGGATCAGCCGAGTTGTTGGGGTCCGGAGCGGGGATTAGATGCGGGACGGAGTCAAACAACCAGAGATCAGTTTTGTCTTCGTGGTCTTATCTTTACACAGTAGACCTTCAAAATTTCGACCGTCCGTGGTTGAGTTGAGTTGATGTATGCTGAAAGCTTGTTCTCCCTTTCAGCAGGACTTCATGCTCTGCATGGAGCACTACAGGATCTAAATAATGGTTTCCAACTGTACGTTTCCGTCCTTTGGAACACCTCCAGGTTGCGGAGACCATCCGCGCCGTCACCCGCGTTCTGGGGGAGCTCTCTGCCATTATTTCATTGGGAGTGCCCTCGTCTGTATTCGACATCATCACTTCAATTGAGGAATGTTCTGCTTCATCAGAAACTTCATCTGATATGCCGGGGATATTGCCTCCATCTACTGAAGACTCCTCTACTTCGTCAGAGATTCCATCGACTACATCGGAGGTTTCAGCTATCCTGACGGAAACTTCATCTACTGCGGCCGAAACCTCCCCTTCTTCATCAAATATCTCAAACACCTTGTCGGAAACTACAGCAGCCACACCGGAAGCCGTGATTCCCTCATCGGAAATCTCACAGATCTCATCCGAAGTTTCGCCTACCTATTTGAGGCATTCCCATCATCTGAAATATAGTCAACCTTGTCCGTGGCTACAGTATCATAAATGTCGTCTGCCTCAACCTCGTCCCCTGAGCTGAAATATCCTCCACCGTATCTGAAGCGCATACTTCGTCGGACTTCTCTTCATCTGAGGTATCCCCAACGGTGAAATTCTCTGCCGAAGACCCGTCTTCTGTGGAATCGTCTACCGTAGAATCGACTACCGTGGCTTCCGCTTATACACCTGAGTGAGCATCTACTTCGTTTAACGACATTCTCACATCGACGTCCTCGAACATCTCTGACTTGCCCTCTACTCTACCAATTCCCTCAGATGAAACATTGATATCTACAACAGACCCATCGACGACTACAGATTATCAACATTGTCAACGGATTCCTCGTCTTCACCCACAGTGCCGCTTGATGACCTAGCGACCCTTTCTTCCTCGACAATTTCGATAACAGCTACCTCGACGTCGTTCATTTCGTCCGAAACACTGTCACCAATTCTCACTTCAGATTCACAATCAGAAGGATCAATTCCAGCCTCGAGTGATAGCTCCCTTCTCCTCTCCACGCTCATCGATTCAACAAGCTTCACTGTGTCCGACCTCAATGTTTACAAAATGTGTCAGCTTTTACATAACTACATTAGATATCGACGGTGTGTTTATGAGGCGTCTTATTTCACTGGTGGGTGAGTTGCAGTTTGGGACCTGAACTTATTTGAGAAACAGAATTAAAAATTTGAAAGCCTGACACTTATAAGTTGTATGAGGAATCGACAGAATCAAAATTGAATGATCTGTGGCTTAGACAGTTCATAAGTACTGTTCGTTCTGCTGGGCTCTTCGATTATATAATCCGGTTCATGAGCGATGACGATGCTGTGGTGGGGCGGGGGGACGAAGCCAATTTGAGTCCAAGCGTCAGGAGCTCCTGCACCCAACTGGGGCAAGTGCCCGTGCTCCTGCTCCTGCTGCTTCTGCTGCTCCTGCTGCTACCCGTTTGTGTTGTCAGCAGTGACCACGGGCAGCTAGCTCTCTGTAACCTCCATTGTCGTCAGTTCACCTGAAATCTCCAAACAATCACCACGTCACGATACCTTCGGTGAGCACGGCTTGCCTTTGTTCACAGCACAACCCTGTCTGGCGGCTATTCCAAGTATCCCTGCGACACATGAGCTCGCCAAAGAAACGACGCCCACCCCTGCCTCCTCAAAGAAGCGCCATGAATTGAGCCAAGCCATTCCCTCACGATGCCTCCGCCCGAATCTCGCCCCCTCCTCCTCTCCCAGAACCGCAAGCTTCGTCACCTCCGCGGCATCTATCTCCGAAACCTCAGCTTCGTCCGACCCCGAGGCCGTACTATCGACGACACCCTTCTAAATGCGACGCCCGCCAAGATCGAAGCTCTT
This sequence comes from Colletotrichum chrysophilum, assembly GCF_026319265.1. NCBI lineage: Eukaryota > Fungi > Ascomycota > Sordariomycetes > Glomerellales > Glomerellaceae > Colletotrichum > Colletotrichum chrysophilum. Next base: position 28,993 of record NW_026517447.1, on the reverse strand, counting down.
CGCGATACCCCTCATCTCCACCATGCTCTCTCGAGCGACAACATTCGCCCCAAGGCGCCACGGCGCAGGAGCACCGCCCTCGCTCAGGCCAGTCCTCTGACGAGGCAGCGCATGTTGCAATTGACTGTCGACGGTAGAGCTGCCGACGTGTTCTTTTCCCTGCACTGCGAGGACGAGGAGGAGCCTGTCTACATCTCTGAGCTGAAGGAGCACGCGACTGTGAGCAGCCTCGGAACCACGCCTACGTCGTCAAGCTAACGTGAGCACACAGAATTTCAATTTTCAATTCTTCGATTTGAACCATCATGGAGCCTCTGTGACCAGAGCACCAGTCTTTACGATAAAGATTTGGGCCAAGCGAACCTCGTGGACGTTGCTTCTCGAAGATATTATCGACCTCCGAAGTCTACACTTCATCGGCAGCCTTCAGAACCACAAATTCCCTCCCAATGCCCTTATCTTTCACCTGGCCGACGGCGTGTACTCGTTGGATGTCTTGGGAAAGCCGGCGCATCCCAAAGACCTTCCGCCGCTCCATACATCTTCCTACAATGCCCTCATGAAGCTCGCGACGCTCGACAACTCCATCCAGGATGCTATTGCCACTCAGGAACAGATCACCTCCCAGATTAACGATATACTCGAAACAATACCCCACGATGAGGCTCCCGCGGCCGAAGAGAAGGTGAAATTGGCGCGCAAATACGTGGCGGCAGAGCAGCGTGCCCTCAAAGCGTCCGAGAAGCGCCGCGAAGAGCTACGGGAGTCGCTAAAGGCGCGCAGAGAAGCCATTGCGAACGGGCGTTCCCTCCAGGATAAGGCAGAGAAGGACGTGGCCAACGCGACGGAGCACCTTGCCGCCTCCAAGGCCCTGCTTTCTGACACCCAAGGCCAGATACGCGGGCAGCGACGTCGCATATGCTCCGACCTGGCACACATCTATCAGATCCTTCCAACCCCCTCCGGCGGTCCTCTCAACTTCCAAGTCGCGGGTTTGCCGCTCCCTAATTCAGAGTACGACACATCTGCGTCCCGGGGCGCGGATGATGATCTTTTGTCCGCCGCCCTCGGCTACGTTGCAAGCCTCACAGACCACTTGCAGTACTACCTCTGCGTCCCTTTGCCGTACCCCATCACACCCTTCGCCTCGCGCTCCTCCATCCGAGACGACATCTCCCTCCTGACCGACCTCAACTCCGCTCAAGCCGCCAGACAGCGCGACTTCCCACTCTACATTCCGCGCGGAGGGTCAACAGCAGCCCACTACCGCTTCGACTATGGCTGGTTCCTCCTCAACAAGAACATCGAAGCCCTCTGCGCCAGCCAGGGCCTCAAAGTCCCAGACATACGCCAGACGCTGCCCAACCTCAAATACCTCCTTTACGTATGCAGCGCCGGCACCGACGAGCTGCCCGGTCGCAAGGTAGGCGGCGTTCGCGGCCTCTGGGCTGGCCGCTTTTCAGGACGCACGGCATCCTCCGTCAGGGGAGGCGACGGGGACACGAGCAGCATTGGCGACGGGAGTCGCCGCGGTAGCAACGACAGCGAGTATCTCAGCCGCCAACGCGATGAGCTCCGGAAGGCCCTGGCTGCGAGGGATGACGCCGCCTCGCCGGAGCTTCCCTCTTTTTCACCTGCAGGTCTACCGTTTGATGAGGGACAGATGAAATTGTCACTTCGTACCAAGGGTATGAGAGAAAACGTTGGGACTTGAAATGATGGAGGAAACCAAAAGTTACAACACCAGAAAAGAAAGGAGGGTGGGATAATTACCTAGTTTCAATTGTCGAGATACCCGGCGTCGTTCGCCTTAATAATATGTTTAATACTCGTACATGACCCTCTTCTACGTCTGCGGCAAATCATCTTCTTTCATCGTCCCGTTTCCAAAGATGGGAACCCGACGCCAGTGCTCCGAAAGACGCAACGCTGTAACTCTCAAAACACTTCGCTAAACACACCATCGTACAGTATCTTCACATAACCCCCTACAAGGAGCGAAAAACTCGCAGATCGACGCGCCACTAGCGCTCCGTCGGGACGAATTTGACGCTCTTCCGCCTCTCCCTCTCGCCCTGCCTCGTCCCGGGGCTCGAGCTCAGAATGCCAGCCCCAGGCGGCCCCCCCGCCAACGCCTCGCGCACACTCTCGACGGCCCGGCTCTGCGGCACCTCATCCTTGTCTCCGCGCACGTTGGGCTGGATCACGGGGCTCTGCGGTTTGCTCCCCGCGACGCTGCCGCCGCCTCCACCACCGACGCCGCCCAGCCGCGCCTTCTCGACGGCCGCGCGACCGACCTCGTCCGCGCGCGCGGCGGACTTCTCGTCGCCCCATTTTCCGGGAAGACAGGCGTGGCCGCAGCCGTCGAGGGGACAGCAGCCGTCGCTGAGCTCGTAGCGGGTGCTCCCGTCGTCGGAGGGCGCGTGCCAGGACTGCAGACAGGTGGCGTGGCCGCCGTGGGCGCAGCCGGGGCAGTACCACCACGTGCTCATGACGGGGTCCTGTTGCTTCTGGGGGGAGGCGCTGTCGGGGATGGGGAGGACGGTGGCGGTGGTCTCGCGGTGGCCGCAGACGGCGCAGGGAGCCATGGCGACGCGGCAGCGTTCGCATTTCCAGAGGGCCTTGGAGCCGAGCTTGGGGTCGAGCTCGCGGGGCTTGCGGCACGAGGGGCAGATGAAGCCGCCTTTGACGCCCTGCTGGGCGGTGCCGAAGATGGAGGTGTAGTTTGCGCCCCAGTCCGGGATACCTTCGGGCCAGCCCCGGACGCAGAGTTTGCGGAGGAGGGCTGCTTCGATGAAGAGTTTCATGCCCATGAGGCGGGAGTGGTGTTGGCGGAGGATCGAGGTTGCGCGGAAGGGGTCGATGACGGAGTCTGGCATGAGAGGCTTGAGGAGGAGAACCATTGCCGACGCGTTGAGGGCCGATGTGCGGGTTTCGAAGTCGAGCGCGCGGGTGAGGAGTGTATAGGCGTTGAGGGGCGGTGAGGTTTCGGGGGTTTCTTTGGAGGCGAGGGGGTGCGGGTACGAAGGGTCCTCTGGCCAGGGTAGGTAGTCGGATTCGAGGATCGACGGGGTCGGGTCGTGTTGGAGGGTTGGATTAGGTTTTGGCGGGGTTGAAGAAGAAACACCGACATGGAGAGGGGCGAGGTCCTCATATGTTGGTGGGAGGGAGTTGACTTGGGATTGTGATAGGTCGTCAGTAGCGGTGTCGGATGCCAGAGTGGTCTGGGAGATCATGAATATCTCCTCTGGCGAGTCTTTCGGCGTACTCTCTACAGGCGCATTTAGCTCTGCCAACGCGCCATGTTCTGGTGAGTCCTCAATCTCCTTCCCACGGATACGACTTTCATATTCGCCCTGCTCGTCAACAGTCTGCTTCTGCATTTGCACGGGGTAACTTGTGATAGATTTAGCCGAGACGCCCCCCTCAGAAGACGACGCGAGCCCCGATGTCTGCCTGCTGCTCTCAGACATGGAGAACATCTGGGCAAAGCTGTCGTCCGAGTTGTGCCTCAGGGCGGTTCGGCGGCTATTTGGGGTGCGGGGGCCGTAGTCCAAGGGCATTTGCTCCTTTTGTTTTGGCTCGGGCACATCTATAGCTTGAGCGAGGGCGTCAGTATCATAAAAGTCGTATCCATCTGTGCTAGAGACCTGTGTCTGGTCGCTGTGATGGCTTGTGACAGACAAAGGGACCGAATCCAGTCGCCTGCGAGGACTGTTGTGGAACGTACTGTGAGCAGCAGGGGGCAAAGCAAAGCCATCCGACTCCATGACGGGCGGTAGACGTGAATCCGATCGAGATGCCCCCTGTTCTGCGTTCTCTTCGTTAATGGCCCGGGCGATGGGCGTAGTGACGTTGGATGTACTCTCGATTTCCTCAGACAGCAGCGATCGTGGGCCCAGCGACCTGCTATCAACGCTATTTGAGATGACGGCGCTGGAAGGCCGTCTGGGCGTGTCCTCGCCGTTCATCTCCACGACGACGCCCAACGATCTTGGGACCTTGACCTTTGGGATGTCTTTGATCTTTGGCAAGGATGGCCTCTTCTGGAAATGGCCCAGTCGAAGCTGTAGATGATACTCCGCTCTCCTGTTCAATAGCAGATTCACCGAGTATGCGAGGATTCTCCATGTCTGTGCCAGACGGAATTGGTTGACTTGTTCTGCTGCACGGGCATAATGCTCCATGATGGAGGAGACCCTCTTCGCCAAAGACTTCCCCCCCGTAACGTAAGGAAGCTCCCGCTCAATGGTCTCCAGGTAGTAACTCGAGAGAAACTGGTACACGTCAACTCTGGCTGCTGCCGGAATGTGACCGACGGCCATTGACTGCTGTGTCTTGTAGGTGCCCGTGACTTTGATCGCTGCTTCCAAGCCCAGGATCGCGTCGTCGCCCAGGCTTGGACCAGAGGGCGGCGTGGTACTCAGAACAGGAATTGACCTTAGGCTGTGTCTTCGCTTCCTGCCTATCCCTCGTCGAGGACCCAGAAAGCTTCCGACGACGTCCTCTTCCGAGTCGCTGCGACTGATGCTGAGCATGGGAGTGGTAGGACTCGAACTATAGGAAGTTCTCGGCGCCACAATGCTCTGCTGTTGATGGTGGATGACTGGTGGTCGAGGGCGATGATGTGGTCGCTCGTCGAGAAACATGACCGCATCGCCTCGCGCAGACAAAGCCATGCTGGATACGGACTGTCGCTCCAGCACCTTGGGGGCGAATGCGACGTCGCATTGGTTGAATAAACCATCATTACCGACAGTCCACAGGAGATCTTGATTCTGCCACAATAGGCATGATGGCGAGTAATCAAAGCGATCGATCTCCTTGTACGGCATTGAGGGTCTCGCCAGGTCCCAGATGTGAACGCTGTTGATTCCGTATCGCTTGTGGCTGCCGTCATCATATGACACAGCGACTTGAGCGGCACGTTTCCCTTGGGCGCTCGCAGACCAGAGACCAGGTCTCCAGGCCACGGCAGACACAGGCGCAGGGGTATAAATGAGCCAGCGAGGCTTTTGTCTCTTGTCCGCGTTCTTGGACATGTCCCAGACGGCGCATTTGCTGTCCCAGCCGCCGCTGATCAGATGGTTGCCGTCGGGATGCCAGGATATCGAAGTGCAGGCCTTGTCGTGTGCAGGAATCTTGAGCAGAGGCTGCGCGATCTTGCGCACATCCCACTTCAGAACCACACCAGACTCTGTTCCGCAGGCGAAGTAGAAGCCGTCCTTGGGCGACCACTTGACCTGGCGAACGCCATCTGCGTTGCACTTGTAGGCGCCTCTAGGACTGTAGGTGAAGCCGCCGGAGCGACTCTGGACCGGGGCGCGAATGTCGAAATAGCGCACCATTCCATCCTGGCTCCCCGATAGTAAAGTCGTCCGGCGATGTGGATTAATGTCCAGCGAGTTCACCTGACGCGAATCCTCCCTCGTCTGGACAAACTCCAGGGGAGTGCCGCCCGTCGCAATTCGCGCCAGATCGTAGGAAAAGATGTTGCCGTTGGCGCAAGCTGTGAATATCGTGGAATCGCCATGCCATTTCACGTCTCGTATCGAAAGCTGGTCGGCCATCAGGGAGCTCGAAGCACCTTTGCTCGAGGCCGACTGAGCCGTGATGGCGCCGCGGACATCGACGCCCTCGCTAATGGACAGGCCGTCCAAGACGACGGTCTTGAGAACATGTCGGCCGGCGATAATGGCAGTCCGATGGTCGGGAGAAGTATCGAGGCATAGAATGGGCACACCGGCGGAGTAGACGGCGTTCTGGGAGGCGCTGGGGCGGTAGGAGGTCTGGAACTGAGGCGCGCTGGTGATGCCGATGGTATGGCTTGTGTCGGTGCTGCTGTCGGCAGTGACTTTGCCGAGGAGTTTGCGCATGATCTTGTTTTCGCGGCTATACATGGAGCTCGAGCTCGCACGGCGCCATGGGCATGGCGGTGGTGTCGCGGTCGGGGGACGAGGGAGGCGGCTTGCGACCGTCGACGATGCTTCGTTGCGTGGGGTGGAAACGAAGCTGCGATTGACCAGTGGTGAAGGTACCTCGAGGCAACCCAATGGCTCTAGGCTGGCAGCGACAACAGGCGATAAGAGATAGCCGCTGCTCGGCCGATAAGGTGTTGATAAGCAGCCCGACTACGATAGGCGAGCTCTTTTAAAGTTCAGTTGGTGGGGTACCTGAACAGTGCCCAGGTGCTCCTTCCCAGGAAGGGGCCTCCTGAAGAACAAGCTCCTGCCCCAGCTTAATTGCATTCAACGGACTTCAACTCTTGTTTTGCACCATATCACATCTCTTCCTAATGTCGATTTTGATTCAATTTGTCGCGTTCTTCGATGGATTCCTTGGCTTCTCATGATTTCTTCTGGATAAATTTCACATCCCCGGTGTTTCATCAAACTTCATTACCCATGTCTCCAGTAGGAGCTGCCTCCAGCGCCGGCACCCCCAAGCAGCGCCGCGCACCAAATGCCGCCATTCCTCGCCAGTTACCACACGTCATTCTCGAGCTCGTAACCTCTTTTTTCTTTCGACTCGAGCTCTAGGCATTCGAGGCATCTCATGGGATCTAATCATATTCGCCTCTCGGGCTCTGCGGTTTGCCGCCCTGCACAGAGTTAGCATGGGATCAATCGTTGCCAAGGACTGGGAACTAACAGTCGAGCGTAGATCTCGCTCGCCTCCATGTCTTCCACGCCCGAGTCACCGCCGGGACCTTGATCTGAATCAACAGATATTGGTCTATCCCATCGGTCTGCAAAATGATCCCATTGTTCTTCCGGTGGATTGGCAATCGCTTCCTCTCCGGAGAGTGCAGGAGCTAACGCCGGACTGTTTGGAACCGGGTCAACTGGAGCAGGTTCGATTACGGCTGGTTCGACTATGGCTGGTTCGACTATGGCTGGCTCAGCTGGGTCTCTTTCGACTGGATGTGGTTCATTCCCTGTTGCAGGAACAGCTTGCAGAGGCTCTGAGGAGTCCCCTTCGATGTCCGATGGACCCAGGCGATCTACTAAACCCTTTTGCGAGATTGGCCTGGCTACTTCAGTCGGGTCTTGGACTGGCTGACCCTCATCAGAGGCTGTCGATGCAAGGTACCGTTCCAGGGCATGCGGCATGCCTGGCGACTTTGGCCTGGGTATGCCGAATATTGGCGAATGACTTCTCTTTCGTGCTCTATGGACTCCGGGAAGCGTCTTCAATCCTATGAGAACAGAGCCTTCGCAATCGGAAACGTCCTCAGCGTCGTCATCCACACGCAAGGATAAGGCTCTTTTCTCATGGGCCTCTGGTCGTGTCAAATACGAGCTCATTGGCCCAGCGCACGTTGGTGATGTTGATATATCACTGCTAGGGTCGGCCAGAGGTGTTCTTGGCATTGCTGCGTCCTCTTGTTCGACATCGCCCACCTGCTTCTGCAGTCCCGCAATGTCGTCAGTCATCGACCTAATGCTACGAGGAGACTCAGGCGATGGTGCCCCTGACCGACGGAATGGAGACGATTTTGCTTCGATTTCGGGGCTGAATCATGATCAGCACACGTCAGTAGAGTGATCTGGCAGTTCCAGGCCTACCGTGGAGAGGCCACGACTGCCTCTTTAGTCTCAAGGCTGATACTTGACCGTCCTGGGGAGCGGCTCCCACATCGACGGCAGTCCGACCCATCTTCCTCAAATAATACTCCGATACCCCAGTGGTCGACGTCTGGGTTGGGCAGAATGTCTGGAACTGCCGTTGCCATTGAAGCCACGAATAACTGCGCCCGACCGAGCCTCAGGAATGACAATGTTGAAGAAACAATCACCGCACGAAGGTAGTTGCGAAGGAGACTCGGGCAAGGACACGAGGCTCGAGGTCGAAAGGAAAAGAAACAATCGCACAAAGACCGCAGTGGCACAATCTTGTGGAACGAGGGAGGATCTTGTGCATTCTTCTGGCTTTTCACAACAGCCCGTCGCCCGCGACCCAGGAAGGCGACCACGCTGGGGAAATCCAAACCACACCTCTGGGATCCCGCTTCCCGGCGTCAGGGAAGCGCATGCAAGAAACGACACCAGCGAAGAAAAAGCAACATTGTCTCCTTTATCTGCCATCCAGTGTGAGCCTCCTGCATCCCTCGGCAAGACAGCAATGATACGACGGGGGTGGGTCCCTGGGGATCCAACAGCCCGGAACCAATTGTTGGGCGGTAGGATGCAGCTACGGTTCCATGCGGCTTGCATCGCGGAACAGCGGCTACAGGACTAGACCTGGCACCCCGGCTGAATCTTTGCTGCATCTTTGCTTTTCTCGTCATAGCGAGCCTTTCTGTCCATTTTTAGGCCGGTTGCCTTGCCCTGGAGGTTGCCATTTGGCTGAGAATCGCTCCCAGCGCCACGGCTACCTGCTGCTGGACCCCAGCAAACATTCGAGAAACCTGCTCGCTTGCGTCTTCTTGCTCGCGAAGAAGTAATTTTGGGAAGAAGAACCAAAATTTTCGAGGGCAACTTGACAGAGTGATGCGAAGACGGGGCTCGAGTGTCACCTCGCAGGCAATCATTTCCCTTTCCTGGACCACCATGCATCTATCACAACGCATGCTGCCGACAATTTATTGGGGCCCTAATTTCCGGCTGCATGTTTCTGGGCTCGAGGTGACAGCCAACTCATCCAAGACACCTTTCGGGATTTGAACCTGTTCATTCCCTCGTTCCCGACCGCTGCATCTGGGTATAACAATCTGCGCCCGGGATTTGTGCAGCGATTCGGTTGGTAACCCTTACGCCTATGGAGCCGGGATCATGATCCCAGATTCCTCCCGTCGTGCCCGCTCCTCCGAACCATCCAGCTGGGTCATCAATCCTGACGTTGGCAGATATTCCCGTCCCTACAACCATACCTTCGGGTCTTCACCGCTGATAGACTGGTTGCCTTACCAGAGCCAAGGAACTTCAACCTCCACTGTGAAGGATCTCTCTGACGACCGGCCACACTCTCAATTGCTTCGCGCTACCGACCTCCCCCTGTGGGCGATACCGTGAAAGGTGACAACCCTCTCCTTTTTGAAACGCATCCAATAACCGGTTCCTATGATAATCCCCAGTGGACTGCCTTGGCATCAGCAAAATCATACGGTATCGGGACGCGGTTGATTCACAGAAGCAGTATGCGGAATACACCGCCTGTCGTCACCATCCGTAATCCGCTCCAACAGGTATCAACAGACATGAGGTACTCATCGCAGGAGCCCTTGTCCACGTTGGTTCTGGTTACTGCAACGACATATGCCCCGCTTCCAAACCCTTCCAGGCAGACGAAAAGAACGAAAAATTCCCAAATATGGGGAATGCATATTGACAGACACGGTACGACTGTAACGAGTGCAAAGACATACGACAGGGTTATGATCATGGCTATCTGACTTCTCTTTTCGTGAGCATATGCCCCTCCAGCCATTACAACAGCCGGGCTTAGATCACTCACCCGGCAGCCTTTGCATTGGGGCTCAGGTCAACTGACTCCAACCTGTTCGCGCCCTCGCCGCAAAGAACGGCGGACACAATCCCGAACCCTAGCAGGCACAAAAGACCGGTGAACAACATGTTATCGCCTATTCTTTGGTGGTGTGGCATTCTCCGCCGCTCTTCTCGGACGGCTGAACGTGTCTCTGCCTCGAAGGTAAAGAGATTGCTCCCTTGCACCATGCGCCATGACGATGACGGCACCACTGCTCGCCGAGCATCCCGTAGGGAGGATATTGTGTTCAGAGAAGCTTCGAGTTGTTCCGCCCATTGAGACGGGGAATCGAGGGCATTGGGAGAGCCTGCATAATCATCTTGGAGGCTCCATTTCTCCCGCGGGGCATCGGCATACCCTTTTGGACCGTCCAGGTCCGAATCCCAGTCATCGTGCATCACACCGACCCTTGAAGTGATGATGTCCCTCTCACTCATATGTACCCGTCGGTGCCTGTCCGTGAAGGGGCCGTGAAAAGAATACACGGCGGTCGGCGAATTGCTTGGAGAGTGTCCACGCCACTCCCTAGTGATGCATACTCTGTGCCAACAGAGGTTCTTTACCCCAATGAATGCTCAACTGTTTCAAAATTCACGGAGACCTTTCAAGTTTTATGGCTCTCATACTTGTCTTATGGCTTACAACAGGCTATTCATCATTTTTGTCAGCCGACTGTTAAGGTCAGGCGCTGCTTCCCCTCAGGTGCCAGACGCCAAGCGTGATTCCGCCTTGCTGATCAACAAATGCACTAATTCGTCTTGTCTTGTGCTCACCGAGCCGCGCGGCCGTCATTAGCCGGGGCGTATGGCATCGCCTACCGCGCTCACGTTCTGCGACCGTTGCGTTGAATGGCTCCCGCGCTCAAGATTCAATCACCCGTAAGCTAGGACCGGGACGCCCGTGTTCCACTGACTGGTGTTTGAAGAGGACACGGCATCGCTCAGCCTGGCCACTTTATTCCATACGTAAACTACTAGCATGCCCTGCTCCGTGGGCACCTCCCAATGGCACCCGAGCCTCATTTCCTGAGGATTTCCACCGGGAACTTATTGGCCAGCTCTTGGTACCCAGGTACATTAGGGTGCAAATGATCGCCTCCATCAAACTGCGCCTTCAGATGGTCACCGTCCCCGATGAACGAAGCAAAGTCCACGACATGGTCAAACGTCCCGTTCTCCAGAATCCACTCGTTGACCCTTTGCCGCGTCTGCTCCCGCGCCGGGTTCGAGTACGACTGCCCGCTACCCGCAAACGGCGTGATCGTCGCACCGATGGTCACGAGGCCCGCCTTCTTACAGTCGGCGACAATCTGCTTGTACGCGCTGATTAGGCTGTCGCCGAGCCGCTGCTGGGTCGCAGAGTCCGTCGCGCTGGGTCCGATGTCGTTTACGCCTTCAAAGATGAAGACGTACTTCACCCCTTGCTGGGAGAGGGCGTCGCGGTTGTAGCGCGTGAGGAGCGGAGGTCCCAGACCGCCTTGGAGCACCGCGTTGCCGCCTGCTGCTTGGTTTGCGACGGCGATGTTGGCTAGGCCCTCCTTTTGCAGGCGCGCAAGGACGAGGTCGGGCCATCTGGGCTGGTGTCAGTCACGCACTCATATTCCAATGGGGAGATGTAAGTTACCGGTTGTTCCTGTCGTCATCGCTCCCTCGTCCGTCAGAGATGCTATCTCCGAGGATGATCATTGCCGAAGTGTTCTTCGGCGCCCATGCTTCCACTGCGCTGGCGAAGTACCAGTGCTTCGTACTCGCGCCCGTCACCGAAGACGCATTCACCTGGTTCCCGCTCTGCATCCACGACGTCGTGCGGCTGCCCGGATGTCCTGTGATCTTGCTCCCGGACTGGCCCTGCTGGGTGTACAAGCTCAGAGCGATGTTAGTCTGCGCCGCAACAGTGAAGTCGATGGGGTCTGAGTAGACCACTGCTCCCTGCTTAATCGTCACCGACGGCGAGCCGGAGAAGGTAAGACCTTTGAGAGTCTTGGTGTCGATGCCGGGAACCCCCGCAGCGCCATCTAGAGGCACGGCCAGCGATGCTGCTGTGATGGGGAGATCTGAGCCTCCAAAGGTATTGGACAGCTGGACGCGCAGCCGCGATGCACCGATGGAGGTGTGAAAGGTCTGGCGGAGAGTTGCATCGCGAAATTGTGCGCTTCCCCCATTCTGATCTCGTCAGTACATCCATTTTGTGACTTCGGAGGCGATGATATGCTTCTCACAAATGGCGAAGGCGGCAGGTTGCCTGGTTCAACCTCCTGCGTCATGGACGTCCATGTCACAACCCAGTGGTTATCATCCTGCCGTTCTCGCAAACCCTCGCCCGTCGGGACGGCGAGAGCAGACGCCGCCCACACGATGGCCAGCAAGATAGACCTCATGATTGCATACGTGCACGTAACTGAGTCTCTCGTCTCAACTCCCGCAAAGCCAAGAGCGGGAGCATCGTAGCCTTTTTATGATGAAACGGAACAAAGTCGTCCGAACGGTTTGTCCGCTTGGGCCATACCCTTTCACCCGCGCTGCGGTTTTAGCCAAATGGAAACCCCTGATCCCATATTACCTATCTAGCCTGCTGAGCCGCGAGCGGGATTAATCGTGTTTGAGGTAGAGATGTCCAATAGGAGTGCGCGAGTACGAGATACCCGGCATCTCGGGATATTGGGTCCGGCGGGGACGTGTGCCAGGAGGGGTGGGATCCCCGGCTTTTTGGACGACAAGGTTCGGCTTAGAGGGTCATGGTCTGGAGAAGCTTGAATATCCATGCGCTGGTCCCTTCATTTCATCTGATCTACATGTGTCTTTCTTTCTCAGCTAAGGATTGCAGACACAAATAAAGGGAGACTTATTTGGAAGTACGAGGAAACCGAGAAGCGTTTCAATCAATGCAGTACTATTCAAGGTATGATTTCTAGTAATACCAAATGACATGCGTTTGCAGCCGTACTTGTAGTTGTGAAAGCCCTACTGCTCGGTACTCAAACAGCATGGCAGCGGGAGAGGACGTGAGAAAGTAGCTGGTCCTTCTCCCGAGAAGGAAATGAACAACGACCAGACCACCCGCGAGGTCATGTCAGAGTTTAGCAGGCGAACTCGCACTGGAACTGCCTCGACTATACCCAAACGTTAGCACACCTCCCATGTCATTTCGGCCCTTCAGAGTCCACGACTTACATCAGTTCGGCAGTGGCTGCCCCCCTTGTTCCAGTCATCAGCCGTCACACCTCTACACTTGGCGAACCCCGACGTCGACTCCGTCGTCCAGGTCAAGAGGCCATATTTGAACTCAACGTCGTCCTTGTCAAGGCGACCGGTGATTTTCAGAATGTACTGCATGCCTGCCTCCTTCAGCTCGAGGGGTTTTGAGGGGTTGATCGATAGGCCTGGAGCCGATAGTTGGGGCGTCTCGTGCCAGAGGACTTGGTTGGGGCCTTCGAGTCTGAAGCGCGTGTAGAGGTTTCGGTCTTGCGGTTCGCAGGTTCTAATCTCCGTGATGTCGAGCTTGCAGGTATCTGTTTGGGGGTGATATATAAGTTAGGACATGGTCAGAAGCAGCACGGAGACGCCTCTTGGGATAGTGCCGGATTTATCTTAGTGATAGAGTTTGAGAAAAGAAACAAATCAACTAACTGTACGGAACGCGTCTGGCGATGTCTTCCAAGCCGGATGACAATGGGGTCGGGGAAGCGGAAACAGCAGCGCTAAGGGTTAGAACCAGGGTGGCCAGCGAGAGATACATTGCAAAGGACAGAGATGCGCGATGGATAGAACACAATCAGGAATCGAGTCATTGAGCTGTAAGTGCCTTTTAAGTATACTCGGCGGATGGAATTCACTGTATCGAACGGACTTTGAACAGGTTCATGTCACAACTTGAAAGAGCTACGACATCCCTTTGGTGTGACTTGTGTGTTTGTTGGGCTGACGAAGGTCTGAGTTGGTGCCTTGGACAGCCCCCTTGCAACGAGCATTATTACATTTACCCGGACGGTGAGCTGTGGAACAGTGCAAACTTCCCATTACAATAAAATATTTCCTATTCGAACTGATACTGCAGGCTATTCAGGTGGATAGTAATGGTATGATAAAGTAGTAATGCGTGGAGAGACGACGGGGAGGAAGACGACAATAAGGATCACAAGAAGAATAATAATCGTGTCAACATTAACCGCATACGTCCTTTCGGATATCCTCATTCGTAGCTTCTGATGGACGCATGTCTCAATGTGCGAGTGACCAGAATGACTACGAAGTACCCTCAACTTCCGGTAAAACAAACTCCTTGCTGCCCCAAAGCACCCAATACGCAATGATGTAAAGCCCGATCAGGACCAAGATGACAGAAGTGTAGTTCATCTCCGCAGCGCTGACGGGCAGATAGTAAGGGAAACAGTACACGACAAGAGCGACCGCGGTCCAAGCCAGGGTAACGAAGTTTGCAAGACAACCAAGCTTGGAAAACCAGAAGGGACCGTGGGCAAAGTTTGGCCGCCCATGACAAAGGAGCAAGACGAGGGGAACAGCATAGCTGAGGTATTGCAGTAAAATTCCGCACGAAATAAGGGAAGAAAAGGCCGTTTCGGACGCAAGGTACACGAAGCTCAGCAGCGCCGTCCAGCATGCTGACCACAAGATAGCCCAGACCGGGGTGTTGAATGGTGACGGTACCACCCTGCGGAGGTAAGACTGAAAAGGAAACCCTCTGTTTCGTGCGAAAGCCCACGCCAGCCTAGATTGCCAAGTCTGAATGCCAAACATGGCCCCTGTGGTAGAAACAAGAACAAGGGACTGGAGACCGAATGCGGCGTGTTTGTTCTGCCGGAAGATGTAATACACGACTGTCAGAAAATCTGTTTGGGTCTCCATGTCGGTGATGTTGATGTACAGTGCCAGGATAGTAAGCATGCCGGTAGTGAAGCCCACGACAATCGTCCACATCAGTGCCTTAGGGATATTTTTGCTTGGCTGAGGGATTTCCTCGGCAATGTGGACCACTGCGTCCAGACAGGAGAAGCTCCAGTTCAGGCCGTTGATACCAATGAGGAATGCAACGCCTTTGGGCCAGCCAGAAATGTTGTAGTAGTCTGTGAAGAATTGCTCCGAGGTCACTCGTTTCGTCGAACCTGCAAAAAGGCTGACCACGATAGCCAGGATCGAGAGGACCGTGAAGATGAGACACCCGCTTCCTAGCTGGGGAAGAATCCGCTCGAAACAGCTGACAGAGGCTGTCAGAATGTTGACGATGTGGTACCCTACAAATCCCATCCAAGGCTTGTATTCGAAGTCAGGCCTGGTCATCGCTACCATGGCCAGCGTGACCTGAGGTACAGTAAGACAGACTGATGCCCCTGTGCAGACCGCGCCGGCCCAGCTTGCTATTGCGGTCGCATACGACAGGAACCTTCGTGGACTTGCTGGAGACAGACGGGCCACCCAGACGTACTGCCCACCAGGATATGGAATGGCGGAAGCAAGCTCCGCTAGGCTGGTGGCTGTGCTCAATCCTACCAAGGCCATGAGAATGAAGCCGAAGAAGGATAACGGGGCGCCGCCAAATGGGATAGTCGTTCCCACAGTGAGAAGTATTCCCATGGCCGTGTTGGTGATTGAATGGGCGATTCCGATAGCGGTCCATGTCGTGAAAGGCCTGTCTATGTGGCCGTCCTCAGCAACTGGGAGGTCGATGGACTGCGACTCTCCGGTCACTTCAATACCACTCTGAGTTCGGGCTGCCTTCTCCATGTCTTTGAGGGTTGACATATTGATGTCCTGAATGTCCTTGGGAACCTGTGTGGTGAAGTTAGTGTGGATCGGCTTGCCATACCAAAGTGATATGAAAAGTGCGGAAAAGAAGTCTGAGAATGTTTGAGCCCGAGTGAACGAGAGATGGCTTGGCTTTGGCTTTAACATTGCCGCAGTATTATTGGTGTGCTACGCGTTCTCTAGGGACAAATTTAGCAACAATATCAAGCTACCATGATCACTTGTGATAACGTCAGCTATCAAATGCCATGGGCTGCCCACTGGGCTATCATATCTTACGTAGTCCTATCTTGTGCCATACTTGCCCGATCCAGACTTTTTCCGAGGTGATAAGCGCGGACATATCATCAATAGTATGTAATGTTGCAAGTTCCAGGAAAGCGAAACCGAGCTTGTGTGGGGTAGATAGAAACAGTCAGTAATGGCTGATGTTGTTCATCGAATACGCGCTTAACTCCATGCCCAAAATGGACGAAGAGCGAGAAACCCGAGGTTTTCCGGCATTCCGCTTTCCACTCATGCGTGCTAGATGCAGATCATGTTTAACGCGCGGATTTTGACATCTCGGGACGGAGGCAACATGATGAGGCCAGACGGTTTGGATGGAAGAATACAGTGATGTAACCAAGCAAGACTTGGATTCCTGTTGAAAGCTTCTTAAATCTACAAACAGGAGACATGAGTATAAGTACGCAGCGCAGCACAGCTTCATTATCAACATTCCGTACATTACACACTGCTTCTGACTCTATCATAAACAACAAACCCGCCAACAAAATGGTCATCACGAACACCCTGGGCGCGAATGAGGTCGAATACGATTTCGTGATTGTCGGTGGCGGCACGGCTGGCTGTGTTATTGCGTCTAGACTCGCAGAAGAGCTCCCTAACGAGCGAATCATTGTTATCGAAGCTGGTCCCAGCGACTGGCAGGACGAGAACATCCTGCAGCTCAAGAATCTGCTCAACCTGCTAGGTGGCGATTATGACTATAACTACACTTCGACAGAACAAGAATTTGGTGAGAATGCCCCCTTGCTAACCTCAAAACGTGGAATTGATTTCTGACTTGCGCTCCACAGGCAATAGTCACATTGTTCACTCGCGAGCGAAGGTCCTGGGCGGTTGCTCGAGCCACAACGGCGGTATCGCAATGCACCCTTGGGAGTACGATTGCAAAAAATGGGCCGAAGCAGGCGCGGAAGGCTGGTCTTTCGAGACTTTCACGCGACTTGTCAAGAAACTGCGAAACACCATCAACCGGATCCCAGACGGTCAGCGTAACCCCCTTGTCAACGACTGGATCGAGTCCGCCTCAAAGGCCCTGGGCATTCCTGTAACTGAAGACTTCAACTCGGAAGTTGTGTCATCTGCCAGAATGACCGCCGGAGCTGTTGGATACCTGCCAGTCACTTACGACCCCGACAATGGCCATAGGTCCAGCGCGAGTGTGGCATACATCCATCCGATCATCAAAGAAGACGAGAAGCGACCTAATTTGAAGATCCTGACCAATGCATGGGTTAACAAGATCAATGTCGTGAAGGATACTGCTGCTGGAGTTGATGTTACACTGCAGTCAGAGCAGCGAATCACCGTCTCCGCGAAGGGCGAGACGATCCTCTGCGCTGGAAGCATCGATACGCCCAGACTCATGCTCTTATCCGGCCTCGGGCCAAGGGAGGACCTAGAAACGGTGGGTATCCCCGTTGTGAGAGATATCCCCGGCGTTGGCAAGAACCTCATGGACCACCCGGAGACGATCATCGCCTGGGAGATGAATGAGGAGATCCCCCCGCAGACAGCGATGCATTCCGATGCCGCCGTTCTTGTCCGCCGCGAGCCGGCAAACGCTGCAGGGGACGATGGCACGTTGCCAGACATGATGATGCACATCTTCACCGTTTCTTTTGACACCAATCTGAAGCGGCTGGGTTATACTTCAGAGCAGCCCAAGACGCTGTTCAGCGTCGTCCCTAACATTCCGCGGTCTCGATCGCGAGGTAAGATTTACCTCAAGTCCGCGGATCCGAAGGAGAAGCCGGCTATCGACTTCCGATACTTCACGGACCCAGAGGGCTACGATGAGGCGTCCGTTGTGTGGGGGTTGAAGGCTGCACGGAAGATTGCGGAGGAGTCGCCATTTAAGGGGTGGATCAAGCGGGAGTTTGCGCCTGGCCCGGCTATTCAGAGCGACAAGGAACTTTCGGAATATGGTCGAAAGGCGGGAAACACGGTTTTCCATCCGTGTGGCACGACCAAGATGGGAAACATTCAAACGGATCCGTTGGCAGTAGTTGATTCGGAGCTCAGGGTCAAGAGCATTCAGATGCTCCGGATTGCAGATGCGGGAGTTTTCCCGCTTATTCCCACGATTAATCTCATGTTGACGGTTCTGGCTATGGGGGAGAGAGCGGCGGAGATGATCGTGGCGGATACCATCATGCAAACTGGAGATGTTCCTCATGATTCACGCTTGTAACTAGTTGGAGGGTAGCAGGGATCGTTTTAGGTCATTTATTTGTGGAGGAAACGACGATATTATAAAATCCATCTCATTAACGTGACTCAACCCGCGGCACAACTTCAAATGAATAACAGCTCGACAGCAGCGGTGGTATTTTATTCGATGTCAATTTGTGCCATCTTGGTGACGTCCCTGTCCCAACGCAATAGCAACCACAGGCGAACCGGCGTGCAGTGTTTTGGTGGCATATTCCTTGAGTCCATCATCGTTGCTAGAAGTACTCAGTAAACATGCAATACACATTGCCATTAGAGACGGAAGCACTTCGCCTACATTCTGAAATTGGGAACTCCGCGTCTAAGCCCCTTCGTATCTCAATTTGCAGCTGTTTTTCACAACGGTTCGGCAGCGAAAAGGGTGAATGTAACCCACACATATCTCGCGTATTGTCCCAAACGGGCAACACGCCATTATGCCACTTGATTCAATTGATAGTCTTGTGAGACACGAAGCCATGTTTATCTATCCTCTTCGATTGGATGGCCGAGAAATCCAGATTAGGCTCGTTTGCGATAACCCGACATCGACACGGGGTCCGAGGATCCTGAACGTTGATTGAGCTGAATAGCCCGTGTAGCTGAAAGCATGTCGGATATCGCATGTGATGATTGAGGCGGGTAACGGAAGATCCCATGAGATCATTGAATCTAGGGTACAAATATGCGTGCAAGGAGTTACCTCACGAATTGAAGTTGAAGTACCTCTGCCCGATAACCTCTTTGCATCTCTCCTGCTACATATTTTGCGTGCTCCACTGTAACAAGACCCCTAAGGAGTCAACTTTAACTCATCATGCCGAAACAACAAGTCGACGCGCTTATCATCGGGGCCGGATTGGGCGGCATTCATAGCCTCTATCATCTGCGCGCCATTGGCCTCTCCAACCTCAAGCTCATCGATCTTGCCAGCGATGTTGGCGGCACCTGGCATTTCAACACCTATCCTGGGGCCATGTCGGATACGGAAAGCTATTTGTATCGCTTCCCATGGGATAAGGAAGACTTGATGACGTACCCTTGGCCGAACCACTACGTTACCCAGCCGGAGATCCTAGCGTACCTCCGCCACGTGGTCTTGAAGCATGACCTCCGCAGATATATGCAATTCAATACCGAGATGCGTTCTGCCACCTTCGATGAGACCAAGAATGTCTGGCTGGTGGAAGTCAGCACCGGCGAGACGTTCGAAGCTCGCTACCTTGTTACCGCCTTGGGACTCTTATCCCGTCCAAATTTTCCCGACATCCCTGGAACCGACACATTCAAAGGCACTACAGTGCATTCCCATGATTGGGATGCCGATGCAGAATACAGAAACAAACGTGTTGCAGTCGTTGGGACTGGATCAACGGGAACTCAGATCGTAACCGCTGTTGCGCCCCAAGCTGCATCCCTCACCGTATTCCAGCGCACGCCTCAGTATTCTGTGCCTGCGGGAAATAAGCCTGTAAGTCCCGAGTACCGCCAACGCATCAACCAGAATTACGACGACATCTGGGCGCAGACACGAGAGTCTAGCACCGCTTTCGGGTTCCAGGAGTCGACAGTACCTTGTTTGTCCGTAAGCCCTGAAGATCGCGAGAGGGTCTTTGAGAAGCTCTGGCAGCAAGGAAACGGCTTCCGATTCATGTTTGGCGGTTTCGGTGACATCACCACAAATGTCGAGGCAAACGAGGAAGCGTGTCGCTTCGTACGGAAGAAGATTGCGGAAATTGTCAAGGATCCCGTCAAGGCTCGGAAGCTGACGCCTACGAACCGGTACGCTCGACGGCCGCTTTGTGACTCTGGATACTACGAACAATTCAATCGTGAGAATGTGGACGTGGTCGATCTGAGAGAAACGGAGATTGTGGCTCTCACGCCAAAGGGTATTCGTACATCTGACGATGTCGAACATGAGGTGGATTTGATCGTCTTCGCGACCGGTTTCGATGCTATCGATGGTAGCTACACCAGGCTTCTTATACGTGGCCGTAACGGTCGGACCATGAAGGATCATTGGGTTGGCGGTGCTCACAGCTACATGAGCGTTTGCTGTTCTCACTTCCCGAACATGTTCATGATCAATGGCCCACAAGGACCGTTCTGCAACATTCCATCCGCCGTAGAAGCGTCTGGTGAACTGATGCTTGGTGTGATCAAGCGTGCTGAGGAGGCTAGAAAGGCCAATGGTAATAGTGGCTCTGTGGCCATAGAGGTGAAAGAGGAGGCAGAAGATGAGTGGGGGTTCAAGTGTTAAGAAGTCTCAGAGGGGAGCTTATTCAAAGAGACCAATTCTTGGATCTTCGGTGCGAACATCCCAGGAAAGCCTGTCGCATCTAGATTTTGGTTTGGCGGACTCAAATCATATCGGGAGCAAGTGGCAAAGTCCTTCAGCGACAATCTGTCAGATTTCAGGATCATTTGATTGATACAGAGCTAGCCTTTCAGTCGAATGAAGCATCCCACGTATCGCAGCATGTCCCGCCCGTTGAGGTACTATCCTAAGGTGAACTTGTGGAGACAATTCTTTTGCAAGAGAAGTGCCACCCATGACATCTTTATTCCGGCGGCGCGAAGTGTCCACAGCTCCTCCAGTAACTCGATGGCCCTCAAGTTAGCTGGTATGCGATTTAACGAGTAGATAGCCTTGAAACGTTGTTTTACTTCGTTTCGTAACTCCACCTTCTCCATGCCTAACTCCGACCCTGCTGTCATCAGCGGGATGGACTGAAGGTTCAGATAAGGATTAGTGATGGGCATTTGTCCCAGACTGTGCACGATGTCGGAGGCATAACGGGAAATGGTGTGCTCAGTTTCGTCGGTGCAATCCGCCGCCTGGTCCACGTGGCTGCAAGCGCTGATGACTCGACGGTGACAAATGCGGTAAAGCATTATGCGCGCGTGTTTCCTAAAAGCATCCGCCATACTATATAGCATCGGGCTGTCTTGCCGTGGAGTCCAACTGATCATTTGCTCTTCCAAGGTGGCCTCTAAAACGAGATCTCGACCTTGACTGTCGATAACGCCTCGACAGTAACGACCCAAGGTCCCGATCAGATAGAACAGTTCGATCGCGTAGCCGGCAATGCAATGATATGTGTCTCCGAGCGATTGGATTGCGTTGAATATTTGCGGTGTATTCAAGGGCTGCTGCTCCTGAGGGTCCAAGGGGAACGAACATGCCATATCCCAGTAGATGAAAGCGCCAAACACGAACTGGGATAGTTCGTCTTTCAAGCCGTCTGAAGCTAGCAGTATCTCAATCATAGCACGACCGCCTGCTAAATGTTCCTTTCCCATGCAGTTCTCGATCCATGGGGAAGAAATGCCGAGTGTGTAGACTGTCAGGAAGGCGGAAACTGGAGGCCTTCGAGAGCTATGAAGTTCTTGTTGGAAGAGACTAAGCGCGGCTTGTCGTTCCAGGAGACTCTCTTCCATACTCTGGGACCGGTAGTAGTTCTCGTGAGCCGCGCTCAGGCTTTGGATGGCGTGCAGAAGAGATGGCGTCTCATTGAGATATTTCAAGATTGGAAGACCCATGGGATTCATCTCCGGGTCCAACACCATGATATGACAAGCCTGTTCGAACCAGTATTGAAGTTGCCTGGAGTGATTGTTACTGTAGATTGTTGACCTGCAATGGCTCGCAGTCATTTCGCCTGCCCTTGAACTGCTTGGTGTGACGAGCCAAGGAAGCTCCATAGTCCATGTCTTCTTCCTGGTCGGCATCAAACATACCGCGCCTCGGTTCTGACATCGCCGGCAGACAGGATAGGTCTCGTCACATTTGACATGTCGTGGTTTGCATTCTTGGCACCCGAATCGACTTTTCGGTTGCCCTTTCCCATTGCAGGTCTTCGCAACCCCTGAAGAGAAACGAGGTGGTTTCTGGTCCCGGCGGTCAAGGGAGAAATCCAAGCGAATCTTCGGATGCGAAATTTGGGTAAATCTTATGCGAGAGTAGTTGGCGCTCGTCTCAGTCGATATGTGAGATGATTCGGGCGAGAATCATCTGTGAACGACTACAAGCGCGAGTTAAACCAAGTGAAATGTGACGGTTAGCTCCGCTGGGTATTTCAGTGGGATAAAAGGGGTTTGCAGATTATCCCCTTTTACCCGCGACAAAGACCGAGTGACCTGCTTGATATGATGATACTCAAAATGGCGGGGTTTTTCCCATCTTCAAGACCCCATACAACGTCAAGATCGCATCGACATCACTGTAGCGGACCAATCGAAGACGCAACTGGATGTCCATATCTGATAAACACCAAGATGACAGTCGCATGGGAGTGGATTCGATTGCATGGTATCCTGACCTAGCATTCTGCAGATAACGCACCTCGGCAAATGACCAAAAGCGGCAAGATTGAGACCATCCTCCTCCCGGCTTATGGCTTGTCAATATTGGACTGATACTATGGCTGCACACCCAAAACAAGGTTCATTTGCTGTATTAGAACGACATCAATTATGTAACTTTTGAATGCCCGTTGCAGTTCTTGGGGCGTTCTATACAATTTCCACTCGGCTCCTGCGATGGTCTGCTTCCACTTGACCCTAGTCCTTCACAACTTGAAACTATGCGAGCACACCTGACCGCCACCAACGATGCTTCGCAGTCCTCGACTGAGATTCTGAGACTAGACTAGCAATATGACCTATGATCCTAACGATGCTTGTAACTTTTAGAGCAATGCCTTGAGATGCATTTGGGAACCCTTCACCTTCTCCAGCTTCTCTTGCAATCGTCCCATCCTCTCGGAACTCATGACATATTCACCGGGAAACCAATCCCGCACATCCTCGCCTAAGAACATCTTCACCACAGCTCGTCCACAAAGCCACGCGTTGACCATGCCATATCCTCCGTAACCAGCACAAATCCACTCCGCGGAGTTTCTATCGCCCGCAGTACGGTCCAGAGCTGCCTGAGGAAGCATTCCTACTAGCGGTACGCCGTCCAGTGTATTAGCCATTATACCGGTCCACGAAGCACGCATCTTTGGCGGATCCCCCGTATTCTCCTGGCCAAACACAACACCAAGAACGCCTGCGAGATGGGCCTTCGCGGTAATGATCTCCTCTGCGTCCGAGCCCATACCAAGAGGTTGCATCAAGGCCTCTTCCCCTCCGACATCGCCGCCGCCCACGAATAACTCTCCAGATCGGGCATTTTGGGTGAGGTAATCGAAACCATGGGGAAAATAAAAGCTCCAAGAATAGGCTCCGTCCTTCTGATGAAATTGGCTGCCGGGAGTCTGGACCGTCATCTCCCCTCTACGCGGAACAATGATACCACGAAGACCAGGTATCAAGTGACTAGCGTGGCCTTCGGTACAGTGAAAGATATGCCGCGCGCGGACTATGCCGCGAGGGGTGCTGATGGCGTACGGGTGATCCGCGTTCGCTTCGACTCTTCGGATATTCATGGCCGGAGTGTTGGATTCGATGGTCAGGCTGATGCTATGGCTCGTCAAGAGAGACGCCCAGATGCTCGTGATAAGCCGGTAAGGCCATGCAGCTCCAGCTCGGCCGACGAGAGCTCCTTTTGCGTTGGGGATTTTAAACGTCTACCGAGAATTTAGCAGTGTTATTACTGGAATGAAAAATTGACAACAGAAATCTCACCTCTATGGCTTCCTTCTGTTCTGCGATTCTCCATCGCCCTTGAAGATCCGGAAATGCTGCTTCAAAGTTGGCCAGCTTCTGCTTGAGATCTGCCAACTGCTCATCTTCGAACACAGCCGCACAAGTTCCGACTTCCCTGACCTCAGACTTTTCGAAGTCCTCGAGCCCAAGCTCTTTTGCTGCTGCCAGAATTCCATCAAGTTGAGCGAGCTCAAACCGAACAATCTTCGCCGCGGCTTCCTTGCCGAACTTCTGGTAATACTTGTCGTAGTCCAAGACTGCTACGCAGTTAATTCGCCCACCATTGCGACCCGTTGCGCCAGAACAAACCTCGCGGGCTTCGAGAACCGTCAAAGTAAGACCTCTCTGAGATTGAAGTAGTTCGCGCGCGACGCTACAGGCGGTGATGCCGGACCCGATGATAACGACATCTCGGTTTGTGGGGAGCGAGGTGGATTGTATGCCGCTGAGGCCGCTGTGAAGCGGCTGTTGCCAGTATGAAGCCGTGGGTTGACGGGCCGGGAGTCCGGGGTCTTGCAAGACACGATTCGACATCGCGCAGTGAATCTTTTCTGAACAGGTTACAAAGCGTCAAAAGCACTCGCGATCATGTCCAAAACAGAAGTTACGAAAAACTACTGGATATGAGTAGATAAGAACCGATCGCCCCAAAGTGCGACCCCGCAGCCCGCTGATAAGACGGCTCCGTGGACCGGATGCACGGTTTGGCGCTGCTGTCATAAGCGAAGATCTAGATGCCTAAAACAGAATGCACGCGAGGTACACTGCTTGGAGAACATTTCATCACAGTCTTCGTGATACTATATTCAAGTAAGCTAGTAACGAATGATGTGATTGTTCGTTCACATGGGCCCATAACAGCAGTTTGGGTTGAATACATGTATGCACGCCCGCTAAAGTTCCCAATGGCCATGTTTTCCGTGCTCCGTCGCTAAACTTTAGTTAGGACACGGTTCGTCCCCATCGGTTCAGCGTGGATACGAGGTTGATGTTGATAACGAACCTGTGTGATAATGACAAGTGCGCATCGCTGGAGCCACAGCTTTGAGTACATGTACAAGACCTCGTACAGATAAACATACTAAGTAAACATTTCTATTGACCGACCTGACTACAGGAAGCTCGTCGCCACCCAAATGGCTACCAAAAACGATGTCCAGAGATGTTATTTCTTTGCGTCGTACACAATCGGCGACAATGTCAGATGGTCTTCAAGTAGCAGGCGCGTGGTCATCGATGGAGTTCCGGAGGGTTACGAGGCCTTGCTTTGTTAGCGGTTTGTCGGGTGGGGGATTAGCATGAAAAGCTCACTTAGCAATTGAAATCTCCGGGGTTCTTGCAACAGTCTCCGCTCTTAGCATAGCCAGCGCAGCATGTAGCTACTTTAATGTTACTGCACTTATCGATGTTGATAGGGGCAGGCGTAGCCAGTGCGAACATCGATGCGAACGAAGCCACCACGACGAAGGTAGAAAGGAGCTGCATTTTGAGTTGATTTCTAGGGAGTTTGCTTAGATGAAAAGGAATCTTGAATAGTGAAAAGTAGGTGCGGAGGACAAATTCTGATGAGCAGCCTGGTCATTTATTTATGCAGTTGGCACTGGTGCAAAGAAGACTTTTCTTGTTAAACAGGGTCAGCTCGAGCAGCATGCATACGAGGATCTAAGCGATGCTTGCGTAGCCAGTAAATCAGCGAGACAAACTAACCGACAGTGTGGACTTAGGCGCGTTGGCGGCTCATATTTGCTAAGCCCGCTGAAATAGAGGGCTGATCCCTCCACAGTCAAGGTTCCCAGAAGCTTCAATCACCCGATTTATCTACTTCTAGAAAGAAGTAAAATAAGATACGGAAAAGACTTTCCAAACTACCATCAAATTTCCGTGAAAGACATGGTTACGCCTCTTAAGGTATCTCCTACGGCCGCGCAAATGTTGGCTTCAGGATAAGTACAGGCAGTCGCATTAGAGTCAACACAATTGACGGAGTGAGCTTCAGCGTAGTGCCGCAGTTATCCCCTTACCATCTGTGGCACTACCAGCGACCAATCCTTCCTGTCACCTAGATATGGATCACAGAAAATAATACTTCAGACGTCGCGCAGCTATGGGAGTTCTGATCACGAAATATACAGACAAATAACTGATAGCATCTAGCTGAAGACGGCAGTGTTCTGCCCAATGGAACTTTCTACCTAAAACAAGCCGACTAAGCTTTTCAAAGAGGCCGTTTTGAATTTGTTCTCGGAAATCTAAGACGAGCTAAGTGGGTATTACTTTTAGCCGCAGGCTTATTATATTAACCATGGGAGTGAGTAAAAGCCCCTGAGCTGGTATTGTAGGGACTAAAAGCCCACGAGATGCTCCCTGCCCGACCGCTGACTCGCTGAACTCGCGCCTGTAAGCCATGATATATGGCGGTCGGATTGAGCGAGATGTACCCAATATAGCGCAGTTACTTTGCCCTAGCATCGCCATCCCTTCACAACTGGATACTTGCTGTCTTGCGTCTCATACTTAAACTCCCACATTGCTGCTGCACCAAAGAACGTGAATGATTTCCCTGCACTAAACTCCAACATGTATTCTCTGTGTGAGTTCACGCTAGACCAGAAACTCGAATGCCCACGCAGTTTTCCAATTTTCCTCCGTCTGGTAAATCGCTATGGTGATCTCGTCGTTCGTGTAAGAGTGGGTGGCAATGCCGCGGTCCGTAGGAGCATCCAACTCGGCTTCGGGGATCTCGTAGGTAAACCCCCAAGTCTGGATCTTCAGTTCCCCGGCCGGGGGCAGGCCCACAGCACTGAGGTTCTTAAAAGTCAGGGCCCAGGTGCCCGTCTTGACCCGCACCCCAGCAAGGGCACGTACTTTGTCATTCCCGACCGTGGCGTAAACATCGAATATTCGGTCTTCAGAACCAGTTGTACCGGCTCGATAACCGGTCATTTTAAGGTTGTAGTACTTCAGTGCCTGCCAGTCACCGTTTGTGTGGTACGGGAGGTTCTCATTGTCTCGCCATATGAGACTGGCCAGGAAATCACGTAGATGAGAACCATCTGGACCTCCACGCCAATTGGAGCGCAGACCCGAAGTATCGTATCTTTCAAATCGGGACAGGTGCCACACTGTTGTCGCTGGGTTGAGTTCATCGGCAAGGTTGAGGTACTCGTTGATGTTGATGGGTTTCTCTGGAGCACCGGCGGCAGATCGCATGTTGCTGAAAGTGACCAAGCTGTTCTGAAGGTCATTGGCGGGGTTATCAAGTGCCTCAATGTGGTGCCAGGTGTATAAGTCCGGCACGGAGTCGTTCGCAGCGACATAAGATAGGAAGTTAGACCACCATGTGTTTTCTTCTGTGGGTGGCAGTGAAAGAGAGGGACCAATCATTTGGACTCCTCCGAGACGGGCATCCGACCTTTCCGTGTGAGCTATTAACCAATGACTTGAAAGATCTGTGCTAACATACCGAAATCTGTTTGTAGTCCGACCGAACAAGTGAAGCCACTGCGCTTGAGGTCTCTTCCAGAAGCCCCATTCAGGCTCATTCCAGATGTCGATGTACAATCCCGGCAGCATATCGTTGTCAACGATCCTGCTAATAATAGTGTCCAGAAAGCGGTCAAAGTCGGTCCAGTCGCCGTTGTCACCGGCCACTCCATAGACTCGTCGGTAAAGTCAGTGCCCCAGAGGTCATGAAGC
The DNA here is from genome assembly GCF_026319265.1 of Colletotrichum chrysophilum. Classification (NCBI taxonomy): domain Eukaryota; kingdom Fungi; phylum Ascomycota; class Sordariomycetes; order Glomerellales; family Glomerellaceae; genus Colletotrichum; species Colletotrichum chrysophilum. The sequence goes on along the minus strand of NW_026517447.1, from coordinate 1,889 downwards.
AGAAGCTGAAACTTTCCGTTGTACTTGCGGACAGTTCTGTAGTTGCTGAGCGTCGATTCCCATCTCTTTTCCATCTCAGCATCGCCCCAGGACCAGCCACGGTTGGGCTCAGTCATTTGACCACCACCAGCCCGGAACCAGTGAAGGCCAATGTCCGTATAAAAATGATCAGGAATTTGATTGGGGACATCGGATATTCCATAGATAATACCGCTTGCGAGATGCTGCGGTGAGCCCCTGTTGATGGCAAGGTCAACGGTGGCAACTGCATCTGCTGACCATCTTCGTTCAACGGCTGCACAGTTGACGAGGCCCACCAGTGTAACCACCAGAGAGAAAAGTCTAGACATGGCAATGACTTCCAAGAAGAGATGCTGGTAAACGTAAGCGGATCGTTTGGCAAGCCACCTGTTGTGGCAATGCTAGTCTCGAAAATGTTGCGGTTGCGTGCAGCATTAATATGCTAATATAGTCATGGCCTGGCCAAGACATCATGAGAAAGACAGATTTTCAAAAGGTCGGCTGACTCTCGATAGCCTCCCGGGCCGTAGTCAAACGCACCAATACCAATGTGGCGGTTGTTGCATTCGATGACAACGGCCGGCCGCCCACCCCCACCGGAGCAATGTCGATCAGCCGTCCGGGGTAACCGGCCCCCGGAAGAGCAATATCGGATCGGGTCCCGGTGATGACGCCACAATTATCAGCGAATAGGCTTGCAACCTTCTTGATCATTCCAACACCGATCGATGAGTTTCTGATGAAGCCTGCGTATGCCGAGAACTTGTCCACCGGATAGGGCCTGTCAGATCGCGCGTACTATGCGTTATTGATAGCATCTCCACCGGACCTTTTCTTCACGTCGACTACTACTACCGTAGCAGTCACCGTAACATCCCCGATATTGTCAGCTACAGGAATCACGAGAGTATTTGAATAGGCAATAGACAAATCCAAACTTTCATTCACGTATAAATCATAAAGTCGATACCCTGAATATGGAGGTCCGTATCGAATGGCACAAGCACTATTTTCCTTCATAGTCTCACAATGTGGCTGCACTTGGTTCTCGGTCTCTTTTGCTTTTGGGTCTTCGCTCAGACAAATTACACCAATCCCATTATCTGGCAGGATCTCCCAGATATTGACCTCATTCGGATTGGCGATGCTTATTACTACTCGGCCTCGACCTTTCAGTACTCTCCCGGAGCAGTCATTCTTCGGTCATACGATCTAGTGAATTGGGAATATCTCTCTCACTCCGTTCCAAACCTCGACTTTCAAACTACTGAGGCCTTCAATCTGGAATCCGGCTCACGTTACAACCAAGGCATCTTTGCATCATTTTTCAACTATCGAAAGAGCACAGACACTTTCTACTGGGGTGGCTGTATTGTGGGCGACGGCAATACCTACGTCTACACAGCTCCTACAGTTGAAGGACCATGGACTCAGAGCTCTACCATCAACCAGTGTCTTTACGATGCTGGTACGCTGATCGATGATGACGACAACATGTATGTGGCGCACGGCCATACGAACATTTCTGTGGCTCAACGGAGCGACGATGGTCTCCAAGTCGTCCGGGATGAAGTTGTCTTCGAATCAACCGAGGAACTGGGATACATCGAAGGAGCTCGATTCTACAAGCGGAACGGAGCTTGGTACCTATGGATCGTCAAACCAGTCCCAAGCCAGATCGTCCTCAAGTCTACAGTTGGACCGTTTGGGCCTTACGAGTGGAGATGGGTTCTCCAAAGCAACGGAAATCCCGTTCCTGGCGCCGGCAACCCCCATCAAGGCGCCATTGTGAGCACGCCTGACGGTGCTTGGCACTACATTGCCCATCTCGAAGCATATCCCGGCGGGCGTATTCCAGTTCTTGCTCC